>NW_026263085.1:0-90000 GCF_947179515.1 Apodemus sylvaticus | reverse complement strand
CTTCTCGTAAAGTGTTTCCAATATGTACGTATTTGTCTTTACTCTGCAACACTGTATTTCCTTATAACGTTGTATTCTTTCATGTTCTTTCGAGAGAAAACTCTCCTGTGCATTCTCTTTAGAGGCTACATGCTCAGACATACACGCAACACCAAAGCTTTTCGAGTTACAACGTGTTGTTTAGGAAAAACAAGATAATTTTGCACGATGCGGGATTTCCTTAAAACGTGGTTTTCTGACAAATTTTGAAGAAAGAAAGTTCTCCTGTGTGTTCTCTTTTGAGGCTAAACGTGTAGACATACGAGCCACACGAAATATTTTTGAGTTACAACGTGTTGTTTAGGAGATACAAGCAAATATTGTACAATGCGTTATTTCTTCTCATATAGTGTTTCCAATACGTACTTATTTGTCTTTACTCTGCAACACTGTATTTCCTTATAATGTGGTATTCTTACATATTCTTTCGAGGGAAAACAATCCTGTGCATTCTCTTTTGAGGTTACACGCTTAGACAAACACGCAACGCCAAAGCTTTTGGAGTCACAACGTGTTGTTTAGGAAAAACAAGATAATTTCGCACGATACGAGATTTCCATTAAACGTGGATTTCTGAAAAATTTTGACAAAACAAAGTTCTCCTGTGGGTTCTCTATTGAGGCTGCACGTGTAGAGGTACGAGCCACACCAAATCTTTTCGAGTTACTACGTGTTGTTTAGGAGATACAAGCTAATTTTCTAGGATGCGATATTTCTTCTCTTAAAGTGTTTCCAATACGTACGTAGTTGTCTTTACTCTGCAACACTGTATTTCCTTATAACGTAGTATTCTTACATATTCTTTCGAGAGAAAACTCTCCTGTGCGTTCTCTTTTGAGGCTACACGCGTAGACATACACGCAACGCCAAAGCTTTTGGAGTCACAACGTGTTGTTTAGGAAAAACAAGATAATTTCGCACGATACGAGATTTCCATTAAACGTGGATTTCTGAAAAATTTTGACAAAACAAAGTTCTCCTGTGGGTTCTCTATTGAGGCTGCACGTGTAGAGGTACGAGCCACACCAAATCTTTTCGAGTTACTACGTGTTGTTTAGGAGATACAAGCTAATTTTCTAGGATGCGATATTTCTTCTCTTAAAGTGTTTCCAATACGTACGTAGTTGTCTTTACTCTGCAACACTGTATTTCCTTATAACGTAGTATTCTTACATATTCTTTCGAGAGAAAACTCTCCTGTGCGTTCTCTTTTGAGGCTACACGCGTAGACATACACGCAACACCAAAGCTTTTCGAGTTACAACGTGTTGTTTAGGAAAAACAAGATAATTTCGCACGATGCGACACTTCCTTAAAACGTGGTTTCTGACAAATTTTGATGAAAGAAAATTCTCCTGTGGGTTCTCGTTTGAGGCTACACTTTTAGACGTACACGTCACACCAAATCTTTTTGAGTTACAACGTGTTGTTTAGGAGATACAAGATAATTTTGTAAGATGCATTATTTCTTCTCGTAAAGTGTTTCCAATATGTACTTATTGGTCTTTACCTGCAAAATTGTATTTCCTTATAACGTGGAATTCTTACATATTCTTTCGAGAGAATACTCTCCAGTGCCTTCTCTTTTGAGGCTCCACGCTTACACATACACGCAACACCATAGCTTTTCGAGTTACAACATGTTGTTTAGGAAAAAGAAGATGATTTCGCACGATGCGGGATTTCCTTAAAACGTGGTTTTCTGAAAAATTTTGAATAAAGAAAATTCTCCTGTGGGTTCTCCTTTGAGGCTACACGTTTAGACGTACACGCCACACCAAATCCTTTCGAGTTACCACGTGTTGTTTAGGAGATACAAGCTAATTTTGTACGATGCATTTTTTCTTCTCGTAAAGTGTTTCCAATACGTACTTATTTGTCTTTAATCTGCAACACTGTATTTCCTTATAACATAGTATTCTTACATATTATTTCGAGGGAAAACTCTCCTGTGCGTTCTCTTTTGAGGGGACACGCTTAGACAAACATGCTACACCAAAGCTTTTAGAGTTACAATGTGTTGTTTAGGAAAAACAAGATAATTTAGCACGATGCGAGATTTCCATAAAACGTGGTTTTCTGAAAAATTTTGACGAAAGAAAGTTCTCCTGTGGGTTCTCTTTTGTGGCTACTCGTGTAGAGGTACGAGCCACACCAAATCTTTTCGAATTACAACGTGTTGTTTAGGAGATATAAGCTAATTTTTTACGATGCGTTAATTCTTCTCGTAAAGTGTTTCCAATAAGTACATGTTTGTCTTTACACTGCAACATTATATTTCCTTATAACGTGGTATTCTTACATATTCCTTCGAGGGAAAACTATCCTGTGCGTTCCCTTTTGAGGCTACACACTTAGACATACAGGCAACACCAAAGCTTTTCGAGTTACAACGTGTTGTTTATGGAAAACAAGATAATTTTGCACGATGCGGGATTTCCTTAAAACGTGGTTTTCTGACAAATTTTGACGAAAGAAAATTCTCCTGTGGCTTCTCTTTTGAGGCTACACGTTTAGACGTGCACGCCACACCAAATCCTTTCGAGTTACCAAGTGTTGTTTAAGAGATACAAGCTAATTTTGTATGATGCGTTATTTCTTTTCGTAAAGTGGTTCCAATACGTATGTATTTGTCTTTACTCTGCAACACTCTATTTCCTTATAACGTTGTATTCTTACATGTTCTTTCGAGAGAAAACTCTCCTGTGCATTCTCTTTAGAGGCTACATGCTCAGACATACACGCAACACCAAAGCTTTTCGAGTTACAACGTGTTGTTTAGGAAAAACAAGATAATTTTGCACGATGCGGGATATCCTTAAAACGTGGTTTTCTGACAAATTTTGACGAAAGAAAGTTCTCCTGTGGGTTCTCTTTTGAGGCTACACGTGTAGCCGTACGAGCCACACCAAATAATTTTGAGATACAACGTGTTGTTTATGAGATACAAGCAAATATTGTACGATGCACTATTTCTTCGCATAAAGTGTTTCCCATACATACATATTTGTCTATACTCTGCAACACTGTATTTCCTTATAACATGGTATTCTTACATATTCTTTCGAGGGATAATTCTCCTGTGCATTCTCTTTTGAGGCTACACGATTAGACAAACACGCAACACCAAAGCTTTTCGAGTTACAACATGTTGATTAGGAAAAAGAAGATGATTTCGCACGATGCGGTATTTCCTAAAAACCTGGTTGTCTGAAAAAATTTGGCGAAAGAAAATTCTCCTGTGGGTTCTCTTTTGAGGCTACATATTTAGACGTACACGTCACACCAAATCTTTTCGAGTTACAACGTGTTGTTTAGGACATACAAGCTAATTTTTTTTATAATGCGTTAATTCTCGTAAAGTGTTTCCAATACGTACGTATTTGTCTTTACTCTGCAACACTGTATTTCCTTATAACGTGGTATTCTTACATATTCTTTCGAGAGAAAACTATTCTGTGCATTCCCTTTTGAGGCTAAACACTTAGACATACTGGCAACACCAAAGCTTTTTGAGTTACAACGTGTTGTTTATAAAAAACAAGATAATTTCGCACGATGCCTGATTTCCGTAAAACATGGTCTTCTGACAAATTTTGATGAACGAAAATTATTCTGTTGGTTCTCTTTTGAAGCTTCACGTTTAGATGTGCACGCCACACCTAATCCTTTCGAGTTGCCACGTGTTGTTTAGGAGATACAAGCTAATTTTGTACGATGCTTTATTTCTTCTCCTAAAGTGTTTCCAATACGTACGTATTTGTCTTTACTCTGCAACACTGTATTTCCTTATAACGTGGTATTCTTACACATTCTTTCGAGAGAAAACTATCCTGTGCCTTCCCTTTTGAGGCTACACACTTAGACATACAGGCAACACCAAAGCTTTTCAAGTTACAACGTGTTGTTTATGAAAAACAAGATAATTTCGCACGATGCGGGATTTCCTTAAAACTTGGTGTTCTGACAAATTTTGACTAAAGAAAATTCTGTGGGTTCTCTTTTGAGGCTACACGTTTAGACATGCACGCCACACCAAATCCTTTCGAATTACCACGTGTTGTTTAGGAGATAAAAGCTAATTTTCTACGATGCGTTATTTCTTCTTGTAAAGAGTTTCCAATATGTACATATTTGTCTTTACTCTGCAACACTGTATTTCCTTATAACATTGTATTCTTACATGTTCTTTCGAGAGAAAACTCTCCTGTGCATTCTCTTTAGAAGCTACACGCTTAGATATACACGCAACACCAAAGCTTTTCGAGTTACAACGTGTTGTTTAGGAAAAACAAGATAATTTTGCACGATGCGGGATATCATTAAAACGTGGTTTTCTGACAAATTTTGACTAAAGAAAGTTCTCCTGTGCATTGTCTTTTGAGGCTACAGGTTTAGACGTACACGCCACACCAAATCTTTTCGAGTTACAACTTGTTGTTTAGGAGATACAAGCAAATTTTTTTCGATGCGTTATTTCTTCTTGTAAAGTGTGTCCAATACGTAATTAATTGTCTTTACTCTGCAACACTGTATTTCCTTATAACGTGGTATTCTTACATATTCTTTTGAGGGAAAACTCTCCTGTGCGTTCTCTTTTGGGCTACACACTTAGACATACACACAACGCCAAAGCTTTTCGAGTTACAACGTGTTGTTTAGGAAAAACAAGATAATTTCGCACGATGCGAGATTTCCATAAAACGTGGTTTTCTGAAAAATTTTGACGAAAGAAAGTTCTCCTGTGGGTTCTCTTTTGAGGCTACATGTTTAGACGTACACGTCACACCAAATCTTTTCGAGTTACAACGTGTTGTTTAGGAGGTACAAGCTAATTTTTTACGATGCGTTATTTTTTCTCATAAAGTGTTTCCAATAAGTACTTATTTGTCTTCACTCTGCAAAATTGTATTTCATTATAACGTGGTATTCTTGCATATTCTTTCGAGAGAAAACTCTCCTGTGCCTTCTCTTTTGAGGCTCCACACTTACACATACACGCAACACCAAAGCTTTTCGAGTTACAACATGTTGTTTAGGAAAAAGAAGATGATTTCGCATGATGCGGGATTTCCTTAAAACGTGGTTTTCTGAAAAATATTGACAAAAGAAAATTCTCCTGTGGGTTCTCTTTTGAGGCTACACGTTTAGACGTACATGCCACACCAAATCTTGTTGAGTTACAACGTGTTGTTTAGGAGATACAAGCTAATTTTTTACCATGTGTTTATTCTTCTCGTAAAGTGTTTCCAACATATACGTATTTGTCTTTACTCTGCAACATTGTATATCCTTATAACGTGGTATTCTTACATATTCTTTTGATAGAAAACTATCCTGTGCTTTCCCTTTTGAGGCTACACACTTAGACATACAGGCAACATCAAAGCTTTTCGAGTTACAACGTGTTGTTTATGAAAAACAAGATAATTTCACACGATGCGGGATTTCCTTAAAACGTGGTGTTCTGACAAATTTTGACGAAAGAAAATTCTCCTGTGGGTACTCTTTTGACGCTACACGTTTAGAGGTACACTCCACACCAAATCCTATCGAGTTACTACGTGTTGTTTAGGAGATACAAGCTAATTTTGTACGATGCTTTATTTCTTCTCGTAAAGTGTTTCCAAACTTACGTATTTGTCTTTACTCTGCAACACTGTATTTCCTTATAATGTTGAATTCTTACATGTTCTTGCGAGAGAAAACTTTCCTGTGCATTCTCTTTAGAGGCTACATGCTCACACATACACGCAACACCAAAGCTTTTCGAGTTACAACATGTTGTTTAGGAAAAACAAGATAATTTTGCACGATGCAGATATCCTTAAAACGTGGTTTTCTGACAAATTTTGACGAAAGAAAGTTCTCCTGTGCATTGTCTTTTGAGGCTACAGGTTTAGACATACATGCCACACCAAATTTTTTTGAGGTACAACCTGTTGTTTAGGAGATACAAGCAAATTTTTTACGATGCATTATTTCTTCTTGTAAAGTGTTTCCAATACATAAGTATTTGTCTTTACTCTACAACACTGTATTTCCTTATAACGTGGTATTCTTACATATTCTTTCAAGAGAAAACTCTCCTGTGAGTTCTCTTTTGAGGCTACACGCTTAGACATACACGCAACACCAAAGCTTTTCGAGTTACAACGTGTTGTTTAGGAGATACAAGTTAATATTATAAGATGCGTTATTTCTTCTCATAAAGTGTTTCCAATATGTACTTAATTGTCTTTACTCTGCAACACTGTATTTCCTTATAACGTGGTATTCTTACATATTCTTTCGAGGGAAAACTCTCCTGTGCATTCTCTTTTGGGCTACACGCTTAGACATACACGCAACGCCAAAGCTTTTCGAGTTACAACGTGTTGTTTAGGAAAAACAAGATAATTTCGCACGATGCGAGATTTCCATAAAACGTGGTTTTCTGAAAAAATTTGACGAAAGAAAGTTCTCCTGTGGGTTCTCTTTTGAGGCTACACGTTGAGACATACACGTCACACCGAATCTTTTCAAGTTACAACGTGTTGTTTAGGAGATACAAGCTAATTTTGTATGATGCGTTATTTCTTCTCATAAAGTGTTCCCAATAAGTACTTATTTTCTTTACTCTGCAAAATTGTATTTCCTTATAACGTGGTATTCTTGCATATTCTTTCGAGAGAAAACTCTCCTGTGCTTTCTCTTTTGAGGCTCCACACTTACACATACACGCAACACCAAAGCTTTTCGAGTTACAACATGTTGTTTAGGAAAAAGAAGATGATTTCGCATGATGCGGGATTTCCTTAAAATGTCGTTTTCTGAAAAATTTTGACAAAAGAAAATTCTCCTGTGGGTTCTCTTTTGAGGCTACACGTTTAGACGTACATGCCACACCAAATCTTGTCGAGTTACAACGTGTTGTTTAGGAGATACAAGCTAATTTTTTGCGATGTGTTTATTCTTCTCGTAAAGTGTTTCCAACACATACGTATTTGTCTTTACTCTGCAACATTGTATATCCTTATAACGTGGTATTCTTACATATTCTTTCGATAGAAAACTATCCTGTGCGTTCCCTTTTGAGGCTACACACTTAGACATACAGGCAACATCAAAGCTTTTCGAGTTACAATGTGTTGTTTATGAAAAACAAGATAATTTCGCACGATGCAGGATTTCCTTAAAACGTGGTGTTCTGACAAATTTTGACGAAAGAAAATTCTCCTGTGGGTACTCTTTTGACGCTACACGTTTAGAGGTACACGCCACACCGAATCCTATCGAGTTACCACGTGTTGTTTAGGAGATACAAGCTAATTTTGTACGATGCTTTATTTCTTCTCGTAAAGTGTTTCCAAACTTACGTATTTGTCTTTACTCTGCAACACTGTATTTCCTTATAATGTTCAATTCTTACATGTTCTTGCGAGAGAAAACTTTCCTGTGCATTCTCTTTAGAGGCGACATGGTCACACATACACGCAACACCAAAGCTTTTCGAGTTACAACGTGTTGTTTAGGAAAAACAAGATAATTTTGCACGATGCAGATATCCTTAAAACGTGGTTTTCTGACAAATTTTGACGAAAGAAAGTTTTCCTGTGCATTGTCTTTTGAGGCTACAGGTTTAGATGTACATGCCACACCAAATCTTTTTGAGTTACAACTTGTTGTTTAGGAGATACAAGCAAATTTTTTACGATGTTTTATTTCTTCTTGTAAAGTGTTTCCAATACATAAGTATTTGTCTTTACTCTACAACACTGTATTTCCTTATAATGTGGTATTCTTACATATTCTTTCAAGAGAAAACTCTCCTGTGAGTTCTATTTTGAGGCTACACGCTTAGACATACACGCAACACCAAAGCTTTTCGAGTTACAACGTGTTGTTTAGGAGATACAAGTTAATTTTGTACGATGCGTTATTTCTTCTCGTAAAGTGTTTCCAATATGTACTTAATTGTCTTTACTCTGCAACACTGTATTTCCTTATAACGTGGTATTCTTACATATTCTTTCGAGGGAAAACTCTCCTGTGCATTCTCTTTTGGGCTACACGCTTAGACATACACGCAACGCCAAAGCTTTTCGAGTTACAACGTGTTGTTTAGGAAAAACAAGATAATTTCGCACGATGCGAGATTTCCATAAAACGTGGTTTTCTGAAAAAATTTGACGAAAGAAAGTTCTCCTGTGGGTTCTCTTTTTTTTTTCTTTTTTTTTATTCGATATAATTTATTTACATTTCAAATGATTTCCCCTTTTCTAGCCCCCCACTCCCCGAAAGTCCCTTAAGTCCCCTTCTCTTTCCCTGTCCTCCCACCTACCCCTTCCCACTTCCCTGTTCTGGTTTTGCTGAATACTGTTTCACTGAGTCTCTCCAGAACCAGGGGCCAGTCCTCCTTTCTCCTTGTACCTCATTTGATGTGTGGATTATGTTTTCGGTATTCCAGTTTTCTAGGTTAATAACCACATATTAGTGAGTGCATACCATGATTCACCTTTTGAGTCTGGGTTACCTCACTTAGTATGATGTTCTCTAGCTCCATCCATTTGCCTAAGAATTTCATGAATTCATTGTTTCTAATGGCTGAATAGTACTCCATTGTGTAGATATACCACATTTTTTGTATCCTCTCTTCTGTTGAGGGATACCTGGGTTCTTTCCAGCATCTGGCAATTATAAATAGGGCTGCTATGAACATAGTAGAGCATGTATCCTTATTATATGGTGGGGAATCCTCTGGGTATATGCCCAGGAGTGGTATAGCAGGATCTTCTGGAAGTGAGGTGCCCAGTTTTCGGAGGAACCGCCAGACTGATTTCCAGAGTGGTTGTACCAATTTGCAGTCCCACCAGCAGTGGAGGAGTGTTCCTCTTTCTCCACACCCTCTCCAACACCTGCTGTCTCCTGAATTTTTAATCTTAGCCATTCTGACTGGTGTAAGATGAAATCTCAGGGTTGTTTTGATTTGCATTTCCCTAATGACTAATGAAGTTGAGCATTTTTTAAGATGCTTCTCCGCCATCCGAAGTTCTTCAGGTGTGAATTCTTTGTTTAACTCTGTACCCCATTTTTTAATAGGATTGTTCGGTTTTCTGGAGTCTAACTTCTTGAGTTCTTTATATATATTGGATATTAGCCCTCTATCTGATGTAGGATTGGTGAAGATCTTTTCCCAATTTGTTGGTTGCCGATTTGTCCTCTTGATGGTGTCCTTTGCCTTACAGAAACTTTGTAACTTTATGAGGTCCCATTTGTCAATTCTTGCTCTTAGAGCATACGCTATTGGTGTTCTGTTCAGAAACTTTCTCCCTGTACCGATGTCCTCAACGGTCTTCCCCAGTTTCTTTTCTATTAGCTTCAGAGTGTCTGGCTTTATGTGGAGGTCCTTGATCCATTTGGATTTGAGCTTAGTACAAGGAGACAAGGATGGATCAATTCGCATTCTTCTGCATGCTGACCTCCAGTTGAACCAGCACCATTTGTTGAAAAGGCTATCTTTTTTCCATTGGATGTTTTCAGCCTCTTTGTCGAGGATCAAGTGGCCATAGGTGTGTGGTTTCATTTCTGGATCTTCATGGGTTCCCTTTTGAGGCTACACGTTGAGACATACACGTCACACCAAATCTTTTCAAGTTACAACGTGTTGTTTAGGAGATACAAGCTAATTTTGTACGATGCGTTATTTCTTCTCATAAAGTGTTTCCAATAAGTACTTATTTGTCTTTACTCTGCAAAATTGTATTTCCTTATAACGTGGTATTCTTGCATATTCTTTCGAGAGAAAACTTTCCTGTGCCTTCTCTTTTGAGGCTCCTCACTTACACATACACGCAACACCAAAGCTTTTCGAGTTACAACATGTTATTTAGGAAAAAGAAGATGATTTCGCATGATGCGGGATTTCCTTAAAACGTGGTTTTCTGAAAAATTTTGAAGAAAGAAAATTCTCCTGTGGGTTCTCTTTCGAGGCTACACGTTTAGACGTACATGCCATACCAAATCTTTTCGAGTTACAATGTGTTGTTTAGGAGATACAAGCTAATTTTTTTCGATGCGTTAATTCGTCTCGTAAAGTGTTTCCAGTACGTATTTGTCTTTACTCTGCAACATTGTATTTCCTTATAACGTGGTATTCTTACATATTCTTTCGAGATAAAACTATCCTGTGCGTTCTCTTTTGAGGTTACACGCTTAGACACACACGCAACACCAAAGCTTTTCGAGTTACAACGTGTTGTTTAGGAAAAACAAGATAATTTCGCACGATGCGAGATTTCCTTAAAACCTGGTTTCTGAAAAATTTTGATGAAAGAAAATTCTCTTGTGGGTTCTCTGTTGAGGCTACACCTTTAGACGTACATGTCACACCAAATCTTTTCGAGTTACAACGTGTTGTTTAGGAGATACAAGCTAATTTTGTACGATGTGTTATTTCTTCTCGTAAAGGGTTTCCAATATGTACTTATTTGTCTTTACTCTGCAAAATTGTATTTCCTTATAACGTGGTATTCTTACATAATCTTTCAAGAAAAAACTCTCCTGTGCCTTCTGTTTTGAGGCTACACGCTTACACATACACGCAACACCAAAGCTTTTCGAGTTACAACATGTTGTTTAGGAAAAAGTAGATGATTTCGCATGATGCGGGATTTCCTTGAAGTGTGGTTTTCTGAAAAATTTTGACGAAAGAAAATTCTCCTGTGGGTTCCCTTTTGAGGCTACACGTTTAGACGAACATGCCACACCAAATCTTTTCGAGTTACAACGTGTTGTTTCGGAGATACAAGCTAATTTTGTAGGACGTGTTAATTATTCTCATAAAGTGTTTCCAAGACTTACATATTTGTCTTTACTCTGCAACACTGTATTTCCTTATAACTTGGTAGTCTTACATATTCTTTCGAGAGAAAACTATCCCGTGCTTTCACTTTTGCGGCTACACACTTAGACAAAGAGGCAACACCAAACCTTTTCGAGTTACAACGTGTTGTTAATGAAAAACAAGATAATTTCGCACGATGCAGGATTTCCTTAAAACGTAGTTTTCTGAAAAATTTTGACGAAAGAAAATTCTTCAGTGGGTATTCTTTTGAGGCTACATGTTTAGACGTACACGCCACACCAATTCCTTTCGAGTTACCACGTGTTGTTTAGGAGATACAAGCTAATTTTGTATGATGCGTTATTTCTTCTCGTAAAGTGTTTCCAATATGTACGTATTTGTCTTTACTCTGCAACACTTTATTTCCTTATAACGTGGTATTCTTACATATTCTTTCGAGAGAAAACTCTACTGTGCATTCTCTTTAGAGGCTACACACTTAGACATACACGCAACGCCAAAGGTTTTCGAGTTACAATGTGCTGTTTAGGATAAACAAGATAATTTCGCACGATGCGAGATTTCCATAAAACGTGGTTGTCTGAAAAATGTTGACGAAAGAAAGTTCTCCTGTGGATTTTCTTTTGAGGCTACACATGTAGAGATACGAGCCACACCAAATCTTTTCGAGTTACAATGTGTTGTTTAGGAGATACAAGCTAATTTTGTACGATGCATTATTTCTTCTCTTAAAGTGTTTCCAATACTATTTGTCTTTACTCTGCAACACTGTATTTCCTTATAACGTGGTATTTTTACATATTCTTTCGAGAGAAAACTCTCCTGTGAGTTCTCTTTTGAGGCTACACGCGTAGACATACACGCAACACCAAAGGTTTTCGAGTTACAACGTGTTGTTTAGGAAAAACAAGATAATTTCGCACGATGCGAGGTTTCCTTAAAACATGGTTTCTGACAAATTTTGATGAAATAAAATTCTCCTGTGGGTTCTCTTTTGAGGCTACACTTTTAGACGTACACGTCACACCAAATCTTTTCAAGTTACAACGTGTTGTTTAGGAGATACAAGGTAATTTTGAACGATGCGTTATTTCTTCTCGTAAAGTGTTTCCAATATGTACTTATTTGTCTTTACTCTGCAAAATTGTATTTCCTTATAACGTGGTATTCTTACATATTCTTTCGAGAGAAAACTATCCTTTGCCTTCTCTTTTGAGGCTCCACGCTTGCACATACACGCAACACCAAAGCTTTTCGAGTTACAACATGTTGTTTAGGAAAAAGAAGATGATTTCGCACGATGCGGGATTTCCTTAAAACGTGATTTTCTGAAAATTTTTGAAGAAATGAAATTCTCCTGTAGGTTCTCTTTTGAGGCTACACGTTTAGACGTACATGCCACACCAAATCTTTTCGAGTTACAACGTGTTGTTTAGGAGTTTCAAGCTAATTTTTTACGATACGTTAATTCTTCTCGGAAAGTGTTTCCAATACGTACGTATTTGTCTTTACTCTGCAACATTGTATTTCCTTATAACGTGATATTCTTACATATTCTTTCTAGAGAAAACTATCCTGTGCGTTCTCTTTTGAGGTTACACACTTAGACATACACGCAACATTTAGCCTCAAATGAAAACCCACTGGAGAATTTTTTTTCCTCAAAATTTGTCAGAAAACCACGTTTTAAGGAATTCCCGCATCATGAGAAATTATCTTGTTTTTCCTAAACAACACGTTCTAACTCGAAATGCTTTGGTGTTGCGTGTATGTCTAAGCGTGTAGCCTCAAAAGAGAATGCACAGGAGAGTTTTCTCTCGAAAGAATATGTACGAATACCATGTTATAAGGAAATACAGTGTTGTAGAGTAAAGACAAATACGTACATATTGGAAACACTTTAGGAGAAGAAATAACGCATCGTACAAAATTAGCTTGTATCTCCTAAACAACACGTTGTAACTCGAAAAGATTTGGTGTGGCGTGTACGTCTAAACATGTAGCCTCAAAAGAGAACCCACAGGAGAATTTTCTTGCATCAAAATTTGTCAGAAAACCACGTTTTAAGGAAATTCCGCATTGTGCGCAATTATCTTGTTTTTCATAAACAAAACATTGTAACTCGAAAAGCTTTGGTGTTGGGTGTATGTGTAAGCGTGTAGCCTCAAAAGAGAATGCACAGGAGAGTTTTCTCTCGAAAGAATATGTAAGAATACCACGTTATAAGGAAATATATTGCTGCAGAGTAAAGACAAATACATACGTATTGGAAACATATTATGAGAAGAAATAATGCATGGTACAAAATTTGCTTGTATCTCCTAAACAACACGTGGTAACTCAAAAAGATTTGGTGTGGCGTGCACGTCTAAATGTGTAGCCTCAAAAGAGAACCCACAGGAGAATTTTCTTACGTCAAAATTTGTCAGAAAACCACTATTTAAGGAAATCCCGCATCGTGGGAAATTATCTTGTTTTTCCTAATCAACACGTTGTAACTCGAAAAGCTTTGGTGGTGCGTGTATGTCTAAGCGTGTAGCCTCCAAAGAGAACGCAAGGGATAGTTTTCTCTCGAAAGAATCTGTAAGAATACCACGTTATAAGGAAATACAGTGTTGCAGAGTATAGACAAATATGTACTTATTGGAAACACTTTACAAAAAGAAATAACGCATCATGCAAACTTAGCTTGTATTTCCTAAACAACACGTTGTAACTCGAAAAGATTTGGTGTGGCGTGAACGACTAAACGTGTAGCCTCAAAGGAGAACCCACAGGAGAGTTTTCTTTCGTCAAAATTTGTCAGAAAACCACGTTTTAAGGAAATCCTGCATCCTGCGAAATTATCTTGTTTTTCCTAAACAACATGTTGTAACTCGAAAAGCTTTGGTGTTGCGTATATGTCTAAGCGTGTAGCCTCAAAAGAGAACGCACTGGAGAGTTTTCTCCCGAAAGAATATGTAGGAATACCACTTTTTAAGGAAATACAGTGTTGCAGAGTAAAGACAAATAAATACTTATTGGAAACACTTAAACTTTACGAGAAGAAATAAAACATAGTACAAAATTAGCTTGTATATCCTAAACAACACGTTATAACTCGAAAGGATTTGGTGTTGCGTGTATGTCTAAGCATGTAGCCTCAAAAGAGAATGCACAGGAGAGTTTTCTCTCGAAAGAATATGTAAGAATACCATGTTATAAGGAAACATATTGCTGCAGAGTAAAGACAAATACATACGTTTTGGAAACACATTAAGAGAAGAAATAACGCATGGTACAAAATTAGCTTGTATCTCCGAAACAACACGTGGTAACTCAAAAATATTTGGTGTGGCGTGTACATCTAAACGTGTAGCCTCAAAAGAGAACCCACAGGAGAATTTTCTTACGTCAAAATTTGTCAGAAAACCACGTTTTAAGGAAATCCCGCATCGTGCGAAATTATCTTGTTTTTCCTAATCAACATGTTGTAACTAGAAAAGCTTTGGTGGTGCGTGTATGTCTAAGCGTGTAGCCTCCAAAGAGAACGCACAGGATAGTTTTCTCTCGAAAGAATATGTAAGAATACCACGTTATAAGGAAATACAGTGTTGCAGAGTATAGACAAATATGTACTTATTGGAAACACTTTAGGAGAAGAAATAACGCATCATGTAAAATTAGCTTGTATCTCCTAAACAACACGTTGTAACTCGACAAGATTTGGTGTGATATGTATGTCTAAACGTGTAGCCTCAAAAGAAAACCCACAGGAGAATTTTCTTTCATCAATATTTGTCAGAAAACCACGTTTTAAGGAAATCACGCATCATGCGAAATTATCTTGTTTTTCCTAAACAACACGTTGTAGCTCGAAAAGCTTTGGTGTTGCGTGTATGTCTAAGCATGTAGCCTCAAAAGAGAACGCACAGGAGAGTTTTCTCTCGAAAGAATATGTAGGAATACCACGTTATAAGGAAATACAGTGTTGCAGAGTAAAGACAAATACATACTTATTGGAAACACTTAAGCTTTACGAGAAGAAATAACACATAGTAAAAAATTAGCTTGTATATCCTAAACAACACGTTATAACTCGAAAGGATTTGGTGTGGCGTATACGTCTAAACGTGTAGCCTCAAAAGAGAACGCACAGGAGAATTTTCTTTCTTCAAAATTTGTCAGAAAACCACTTATTAAGGAAATCCCGCATCATGCGAAACTATCTTGTTTTTCCTAAACAAAACAGTGGAACTCGAAAATCTTTGGTGTTGCGTGTATGTCTAAGCATGTAGCCTCAAAAGAGAACGCACAGTAGAGATTTCTCTCGAACGAGTATGTAAGAATGCCACGTTATAAGGAAATACATTGTGGCAAATTAAAGATAAATACGTTCCTTTTGAAAACACTTAAACTTTACAAGAAGATATAAAGCATCGTAAAAAATTAGCTTGTATCTCCTAAAGAACACGTTGTAACTCGAAAACATTTGGTGTGGCGTGTACGTCTAAACATTTAGCCTCAAATGAAAACCCACAGGAGAATTTTCTTTCCTCAAAATTTGTCAGAAAACCACGTTTTAAGGAATTCCCGCATCATGAGAAATTATCTTGTTTTTCCTAAACAACACGTTCTAACTCGAAATGCTTTGGTGTTGCGTGTATGTCTAAGCGTGTAGCCTCAAAAGAGAATGCACAGGAGAGTTTTCTCTCGAAAGAATATGTACGAATACCATGTTATAAGGAAATACAGTGTTGTAGAGTAAAGACAAATACGTACATATTGGAAACACTTTAGGAGAAGAAATAACGCATCGTACAAAATTAGCTTGTATCTCCTAAACAACACGTTGTAACTCGAAAAGATTTGGTGTGGCGTGTACGTCTAAACATGTAGCCTCAAAAGAGAACCCACAGGAGAATTTTCTTTCGTCAAAATTTGTCAGAAAACCACATTTTAAGGAAATTCCGCATCGTGCGCAATTATCTTGTTTTTCATAAACAAAACATTGTTACTCGAAAAGCTTTGGTGTTGGGTGTATGTGTAAGCGTGTAGCCTCAAAAGAGAATGCACAGGAGAGTTTTCTCTCGAAAGAATATGTAAGAATACCACGTTATAAGGAAATATATTGCTGCAGAGTAAAGACAAATACATACGTATTGGAAATATATTATTAGAAGAAATAATGCATGGTACAAAATTTGCTTGTATCTCCTAAACAACACGTGGTAACTCAAAAAGATTTGGTGTGGCGTGCACCTCTAAATGTGTAGCCTCAAAAGAGAACCCACAGGAGAATTTTCTTACGTCAAAATTTGTCAGAAAACCACTTTTTAAGGAAATCCCGCATCATGGGAAATTATCTTTTTTTTCCTAATCAACACGTTGTAACTCGAAAAGCTTTGGTGGTGCGTGTATGTCTAAGCGTGTAGCCTCCAAAGAGAACCCAAGGGATAGTTTTCTCTCTAAAGAATATGTAAGAATACCACGTTATAAGGAAATACAGTGTTGCAGAGTATAGACAAATATGTACTTATTGGAAACACTTTACGAAAAGAAATAACGCATCATGCAAACTTAGCTTGTATCTCCTAAACAACACGTTGTAACTCGAAAAGATTTGGTGTGGCGTGAACGACTAAACGTGTAGCCTCAAAGGAGAACCCACAGGAGAGTTTTCTTTCGTCAAAATTTGTCAGAAAAAAACGTTTTAAGGAAATCCTGCATCCTGCGAAATTATCTTGTTTTTCCTAAACAACATGTTGTAACTCGAAAAGCTTTGGTGTTGCGTATATGTCTAAGCGTGTAGCCTCAAAAGAGAACGCACAGGAGAGTTTTCTCCCGAAAGAATATGTAGGAATACCACTTTTTAAGGAAATACAGTGTTGCAGAGTAAAGACAAATAAATACTTATTGGAAACACTTAAACTTTACGAGAAGAAATAAAACATAGTACAAAATTAGCTTGTATATCCTAAACACCACGTTATAACTCGAAAGGATTTGGTGTTGCGTGTATGTC
Organism: Apodemus sylvaticus; assembly: GCF_947179515.1. Classification (NCBI taxonomy): domain Eukaryota; kingdom Metazoa; phylum Chordata; class Mammalia; order Rodentia; family Muridae; genus Apodemus; species Apodemus sylvaticus. The sequence goes on along the minus strand of NW_026263085.1, from coordinate 73,111 downwards.
TAAGCATGTAGCCTCAAAAGAGAATGCACAGGAGAGTTTTCTCTCGAAAGAATATGTAAGAATACCATGTTATAAGGAAACATATTGCTGCAGAGTAAAGACAAATACATACGTTTTGGAAACACATTAAGAGAAGAAATAACGCATGGTACAAAATTAGCTTGTATCTCTGAAACAACACGTGGTAACTCAAAAATATTTGGTGTGGTGTGTACATCTAAACGTGTAGCCTCAAAAGAGAACCCACAGGAGAATTTTCTTACGTCAAAATTTGTCAGAAAACCACGTTTTAAGGAAATCCCGCATCGTTCGAAATTATCTTGTTTTTCCTAATCAACACGTTGTAACTCGAAAAGCTTTGGTGATGCGTGTATGTCTAAGCGTGTAGCCTCCAAAGAGAACACACAGGATAGTTTTCTCTCTAAAGAATATGTAAGAATACCACGTTATAAGGAAATACAGTGTTGCAGAGTATAGACAAATATGTACTTATTGGAAACACTTTAGGAGAAGAAATAACGCATCATGTAAAATTAGCTTGTATCTCCTAAACAACACGTTGTAACTCGACAAGATTTGGTGTGGCATGTATGTCTAAACGTGTAGCCTCAAAAGAGAACCCACAGGAGAGTTTTCTTTCGTCAAAATTTGTCAGAAAACCACGTTTTAAGGAAATACCGCATCGTGCGAAATTATCTTGTTTATCCTAAACAACTTGTTGTAACTCGAAATGCTTTGGTGGTGCGTGTATGTCTAAGCGTGTAGCCTCAAGAAAGAACGCACAGGAGAGTTTTCTTCCGAAAGAATATGTAGGAATACCACGTTATAAGGAAATACAGTGTTGCAGAGTAAAGACAAATACATACTTATTGGAAACACTTAAGCTTTACGAGAAGAAATAACACATAGTACAAAATTAGCTTGTATATCCTAAACAACACGTTATAACTCGAAAGGATTTGGTGTGGCGTGTACGACTAAACGTGTAGCCTCAAAAGAGAACCCACAGGAGAATTTTCTTTCGTCAAAATTTGTCAGAAAACCACGTTTTAAGGAAATCCCGCATCATGCGAAATTATCTTGTTTTTCCTAAACAACACGTTGTAACTCGAAAAGCTTTGGTGTTGGGTGAATGTCTAAGCGTGTAGCCTCCAAAGAGAACGCACAGGAGAGTTTTCTCTCGAAAGAATATGTAAGAATATAACGTTATATGGAAATACAGTGTGGCAGAGTAGAAGCAAGTACATACGTATTGGAAACACTTAAACTTTACGAGAAGAAATAATTCATCGTAAAAAAATTAGCTTGTGTCTCCTAAACAACAAGTTGTAACTCAAAAAGATTTGGTGTGGCGTGTACGTCTAAAAGTGTAGCCTCAAAAGAGAACGCACAGGGGAGTTTTCTCCCGAAAGAATTTGTAGGAATACCACGTTATAAGGAAATACAGTGTTGCAGAGTAAAGACAAATACATACTTATTGGAAACAGTTAAGCTTTACGAGAAGAAATAACACGTACTACAAAATTAGCTTGTATATCCTAAACAACAGGTTATAACTCGATAGGATTTGGTGTGGCGTGTACATCTAAACGTGTAGCCTCAAAAGAGAACCCACAGGAGAATTTTCTTTCGTCAACACTTTTCAGAAAACCACGTTTTAAGGGAATCCCGCATCATGCGAAATTATCTTGTTTTTCCTAAACAACACGTTGTAACTCGAAAAGCTTTGGTGTTGCGTGAATGTCTAAGCGTTTAGCCTCCAAAGAGAACGCACACGAGAGTTTTCTCTCGAAAGAATATGTAAGAATACCACGTTATAAGGAAATACAGTGTGGCAGAGTAAAGAAAATACGTAAGTAATGGGAGCACTTTATGAGAGAAATAACGCATCTTGCAAAACTAGCTTGTATGTCCTAAACAACACGTTGTAACTCGAAAAGATTTGGTGTGGCGTGTACGTCTAAAAGTGTAGCCTCAAAAGAGAACCCACAGGAGAGTTTTCTTTCGTCAAAATTTGTTAGAAAACCACGTTTTTAGGAAATCCCTCATCGTGGGAAATTATCTTGTTTTTCCTAATCAACACGTTGTAACTCGAAAATCTTTGGTGGTGCTTGTATGTCTAAGCGTGTAGCCTCCAAAGAGAATGCACAGGATAGGTTTCTCTCGAAAGAATATGTAAGAATACCACGTTATAAGGAAATACAGTGTTGCAGAATTTAGACAAATATGTACTCATTGGAAACACTTTAGGAGAAGAAATAACGCATCATGCAAAATTAGCTTGAATCTCCTAAACAACACGTTGTAACTCGACAAGGTTTGGTGTGGCGTGTATGTCTAAACGTGTAGCCTCAAAAGAGAACACACAGGAGAGTTTTCTTTCGTCAAAATTTGTCAGAAAACCACGTTTTAAGGAAATACCGCATCGTGCGAAATTATCTTGTTTTTCCTAAACAACATGTAACTCGAAAAGCTTTGGTGGTGCGTGTATGTCTAAGCGTGTAGCCTCAAAAGAGAACGCACAGGAGAGTTTTCTCCCGAAGAATATGTAGGAATACCACGTTATAAGGAAATACAGTGTTGCAGAGTAAAGACAAATGCATACTTATTGGAAAAACTTAAGCTTTACGAGAAGAAATAACACATAGTAAAAATTAGTTTGTATACCCTAAACAACACGTTATAACTCGAAAGGATTTGGTGTGGCATGTACGTCTAAACGTGTAACCTCAAAAGAGAACCCACAGGAGAATTTTCTTTCATCAAAATTTGTCAGAAAACCACGTTTTATGGAAATCCCGCATCATGCGAAATTATCTTGTTTTTCCTAAAAAACACGTTGTAACTCTAAAAGCTTTGGTGTTGCGTAAATGCCTAAGCGTGTAGCCTCCAAAGAGAACGCACAGGAGAGTTTTCTCTCGAAAGAATATGTAAGAATACCACGTTATAAGGAAATACAGTGTGGCAGAGTAAAGAAAATACGTAAGTAATGGGAGCACTTTATGAGAGAAATAACGCATCTTGCAAAACTAGCCTGTATGTCCTAAACAACACGTTGTAACTCGAAAAGATTTGGTGTGGCGGGTACGTCTAAGAGTGTAGCCTCAAAAGAGAACCCACAGGAGAGTTTTCTTTCGTCAAAATTTGTTAGAAAACCACGTTTTTAGGAAATCCCTCATCGTGGGAAATTATCTTGTTTTTCCTAATCAACACGTTGTAACTCGAAAAACTTTGGTGGTGCTTGTATGTCTAAGCGTGTAGCCTCCAAAGAGAATGCACAGGATAGTTTTCTCTCGAAAGAATATGTAAGAATACCACGTTATAAGGAAATACAGTGTTGCAGAATTTAGACAAATATGTACTTATTGGAAACACTTTAGGAGAAGAAATAACGCATCATGCAAAATTAGCTTGTATCTCCTAAACAACACGTTGTAACTCGACAAGGTTTGGTGTGGCGTGTATGTCTAAACGTGTAGCCTCAAAAGAGAACACACAGGAGAGTTTTCTTTCGTCAAAATTTGTCAGAAAACCACGTTTTAAGGAAATACCGCATCGTGCGAAATTATCTTGTTTTTCCTAAACAACATGTAACTCGAAAAGCTTTGGTGGTGCGTGTATGTCTAAGCGTGTAGCCTCAAAAGAGAACGCACAGGAGAGTTTTCTTCCGAAAGAATATGTAGGAATACCACGTTATAAGGAAATACAGTGTTGCAGAGTAAAGACAAATGCATACTTATTGGAAACACTTAAGCTTACGAGACGAAATAACACATAGTAAAAATTAATTTGTATATCCTAAACAACACGTTATAACTTGAAAAGATTAGGTGTGGCGTGTACGTCTAAACGTGTAGCCTCAAAAGAGAACCCACAGGAGAATTTTCTTTCATCAATATTTGTCAGAAAACCACATTTTAAGGAAATCCCGCATCATGCGAAATTATCTTGTTATTCCTAAACAACACGTTGTAACTAGAAAAGCGTTGGTGTTGCGTGTATGTCTAAGCGTGTAGCCTCAAAAGAGAACGCTCAGGAGAGTTTTCGTCCAAAAGAATATGTAGGAATACCACGTTATATGGAAATACAGTGTTGCAGAGTAAAGACAAATGCATTCTTATTGGAAACACTTAAGTTTTACGAGAAGAAATAACACATAGTAAATATTAGTTTGTATATCCTAAACAACACGTTATAACTCGAAAGGATTTGGTGTGGCGTGTACGTCTAAACGTGTAGCGTCAAAAGAGAACCCACAGAAGAATTTTCTTTCATCAAAATTTGTCAGAAAACCACGTTTTAAGGAAATCCCGCATCATGCGAAATTATCTTGTTTTTCCTAAACAACACATTGTAACTCGAAAACCTTTGGTGTTGCGTGAATGTCTAAGCGTGTAGCCTCCAAAGAGAACGCACAGGAGAGTTTTCTCTCGAAAGAATATGTAAGAATACCACGTTATAAGGAAATACAGTGTTGCAGAGTAGAGGCAAATATATACATATTGGAAACACTTAAACTTTAAGAGAAGAAATAATTCATCGTTAAAAAATATGCTTGTACCTCCTAAACAACAAGTTGTAACTCAAAAAGATTTGGTGTGGCGTGTACGTCTAAACGTGTAGCCTCAAAAGAGAACACACAGGAGAGTTTTCTCCCGAAAGAATATGTAGGAATACTACGTTATAAGGAAATACAGTGTTGCAGAGTAAAGACAAATGCATACTTATTGGAAACACTTAAGCTTTACGAGAGGAAATAACACATAGTAAAAATTAGTTTGTATATCCTAAACAACACGTTATAACTTGAAAGGATTAGGTGTGGCGTGTACGTCTAAACGTGTAGCCTCAAAAGAGAATCCACAGGAGAATTTTCTTTCATCAATATTTGTCAGAAAACCACTTTTGAAGGAAATCACGCATCATGCGAAATTATCTTGTTTTTCCTAAACAACACGTTGTAACTCGAAAAGCTTTGGTGTTGCGTGTATGTCTAAGCGTGTAGCCTCAAAAGAGAACGCACAGGAGAGTTTTCTTCCGAAAGAATATGTAGGAATACCACGTTATAAGGAAATACAGTGTTGCAGAGTAAAGACAAATACATACTTATTGGAAACACTTAAGCTTTACGAGAAGAAATAACACATAGTAAAAAATTAGCTTGTATATCCTAAACAACACGTTATAACTCGAAAGGATTTGGTGTGGCATGTACGTCTAAACGTGTAGCCTCAAAAGAGAACCCACAGGAGAATTTTCTTTCTTCAAAATTTGTCAGAAAACCACTTATTAAGGAAATCCCGCATCATGCGAAACTATCTTGTTTTTCCTAAACAACACATTGGAACTCGAAAATCTTTGGTGTTGTGTGTATGTCTAAGCATGTAGCCTCAAAAGAGAACGCACAGTAGAGATTTCTCTCGAACGAGTATGTAAGAATACCACGTTATAAGGAAATACATTGTGGCAAATTAAAGATAAATACGTTCCTTTTGGAAACACTTAAACTTTACAAGAAGATATAAAGCATCGTAAAAAATTAGCTTGTATCTCCTAAAGAACACGTTGTAACTCGAAAACATTTGGTGTGGCGTGTACGTCTAAACGTTTAGCCTCAAATGAAAACCCACAGGAGAATTTTCTTTCCTCAAAATTTGTCAGAAAACCACGTTTTAAGGAATTCCCGCATCATGAGAAATTATCTTGTTTTTCCTAAACAACACGTTCTAACTCGAAATGCTTTGGTGTTGCGTGTATGTCTATGCGTGTAGCCTCAAAAGAGAATGCACAGGAGAGTTTTCTCTCGAAAGAATATGTACGAATACCATGTTATAAGGAAATACAGTGTTGTAGAGTACAGACAAATACGTACATATTGGAAACACTTTAGGAGAAGAAATAACGCATCGTACAAAATTAGCTTGTATCTCCTAAACAACACGTTGTAACTCGAAAAGATTTGGTGTGGCGTGTACGTCTAAACATGTAACCTCAAAAGAGAACCCACAGGAGAATTTTCTTTCGTCAAAATTTGTCAGAAAACCACGTTTTAAGGAAATTCCGCATTGTGCGCAATTATCTTGTTTTTCATAAACAAAACATTGTAACTCGAAAAGCTTTGGTGTTGGGTGTATGTGTAAGCGTGTAGCCTCAAAAGAGAATGCACAGGAGAGTTTTCTCTAGAAAGAATATGTAAGAATACCACGTTATAAGGAAATATATTGCTGCAGAGTAAAGACAAATACATACGTATTGGAAACATATTATGAGAAGAAATAATGCATGGTACAAAATTTGCTTGTATCTCCTAAACAACACGTGGTAACTCAAAAAGATTTGGTGTGGCGTGCACGTCTAAATGTGTAGCCTCAAAAGAGAACCCACAGGAGAATTTTCTTACATCAAAATTTGTCAGAAAACCACTTTTTAAGGAAATCCCGCATCGTGGGAAATTATCTTGTTTTTCCTAATCAACACGTTGTAACTCGAAAAGCTTTGGTGGTGCGTGTATGTCTAAGCGTGTAGCCTCCAAAGAGAAACCAAGGGATAGTTTTCTCTCGAAAGAATATGTAAGAATACCACGTTATAAGGAAATACAGTGTTGCAGAGTATAGACAAATATGTACTTATTGGAAACACTTTACGAAAAGAAATAACGCATCATGCAAACTTAGCTTGTATCTCCTAAACAACACGTTGTAACTCAAAAAGATTTGGTGTGGCGTGAACGACTAAACGTGTAGCCTCAAAGGAGAACCCACAGGAGAGTTTTCTTTCGTCAAAATTTGTCAGAAAACCACGTTTTAAGGAAATCCTGCATCCTGCGAAATTATCTTGCTTTTCCTAAACAACATGTTGTAACTCGAAAAGCTTTGGTGTTGCGTATATGTCTAAGCGTGTAGCCTCAAAAGAGAACGCACAGGAGAGTTTTCTCCCGAAAGAATATGTAGGAATACCACGTTATAAGGAAATACAGTGTTGCAGAGTAAAGACAAATAAATACTTATTGGAAACACTTAAACTTTACGAGAAGAAATAAAACATAGTACAAAATTAGCTTGTATATCCTAAACACCACGTTATAACTCGAAAGGATTTGGTGTGGCGTGTACGTCTAAACGTGTAGCCTCAAAAGAGAACCCACAGGAGAATTTTCTTACGTCAAAATTTGTCAGAAAACCATGTTTTAAGGAAATCCCGCAGCATGCGAAATTATCTTGTTTTTCCTAAACAACACGTTGTAACTCGAAAAGCTTTGGTGTTGGGTGAATTTCTAAGCGTGTAGCCTCCAAAGAGAACGCACAGGAGAGTTTTCTCTCGAAAGAATATGTAAGAATATCACGTTATAAGGAAATACAGTGTGGCAGAGTATAGACAAATATGTATTTATTGGAAACACTTTAGGAGAAGAAATAACGCAGCATGTAAAATTAGCTTGTATCTCCTAAACAACACGTTGTATCTCGACAAGATTTGGTGTGGCGTGTATGTCTAAAGGTGTAGCCTCAAAAGAGAACCCACAGGAGAGTTTTCTTTCGTCAAAATTTGTCAGAAAACCACGTTTTAAGGAAATACCGCATCGTGCGAAATTATCTTGTTTTTCCTAAACAACATGTTGCAACTCGAAAAGCTTTGGTGGTGCGTGTATGTCTAAGCGTGTTGCCTCAAAAGAGAATGCACAGGAGAGTTTTCTTCTGAAAGAATATGTAGGAATACCACGTTATAAGGAAATACAGTGTTGCAGAGTAAAGACAAATACATACTTATTGGAAACACTTAAGCTTTACGAGAAGAAATAACACATAGTACAAAATTAGCTTGTATATCCTAAACAACACGTTATATCACGAAAGGATTTGGTGTGGCGTGTACGTCTAAACGTGCAGCCTCAAAAGCGAACCCACAGAAGAATTTTCTTTCATCAAAATTTGTCAGAAAACCACGTTTTAAGGAAATCCCGCATCATGCGAAATTATCTTGTTTTTCCTAAACAACACGTTGTAACTCGAAAAGCTTTGGTGTTGCGTGAATGTCTAAGTGTGTAGCCTCCAAAGAAAACGCACAGGAGAGTTTTCTCTCGAAAGAATATGTAAGAATATCACGTTATAAGGAAATACAGTGTTGCAGAGTAGAGGCAAATACATACGTATTGGAAACACTTAAACTTTACGAGAAGAAATAATTCATCTTAAAAAAATTAGCTTGTATCTCCTAAACAACAAGTTGTAACTCAAAAAGATTTGGTGTGGCGTGTATGTCTAAATGTGTAGCCTCAAAAGAGAACGCACAGGAGAGTTTTCTCTCGAAAGAATATGTAAGAATACCACGTTATAAGGAAATACAGTGTTGCAGAGTAGAGGCAAATACATACGTATTGGAAACACTTAAACTTTACGAGAAGAAATAATTCATTGTAAAAAAATTAGCTTGTATCTCCTAAACAACAAGTTGCAACTCAAAGAGATTTGGTGTGGCGTGTACATCTAAATGTTTAGCCTCAAAAGAGAACCGACAGGAGAATTTTCTTTCGTCAAAATTTGTCAGAAAACCACGTTTTAAGGAAATCCCGCATCGTGAGAAATTATCTTGTTCTTCCTAAACAACACGTTGTAACTCGAAAAGCTTTGCTGTTGCGTGTATGTCTCAGCGTGTAGCCTCAAATGAGAACGCACAGGAGAGTTATCTCTCGAAAAAATATGTAAGAGTACCATGTTATAAGGAAATACATTGTTGCAGAGTAAAGACAAATACTTACTTATTGGAAAAACTTTATGAGAAGAAAGAACGCATCGTACAAAATTAGCTTGTATCTCCTAAACAACACATTGTAACTCGAAAAGATTTGGTGTGGCGTGTACATCTAAACGTGTAGCCTCAAAAGAGAACCCACAGGAGAATTTTTGTTCGTAAAATTTGTCAGAAATCCATGTTTTAAGGAAAACACTCATCGTGCGAAATTATCTTGTTTTTCCTAAACAACAGGATGTAACTCGAAAAGCTTTGATGTTGCGTGTATGTCTAAGCGTGTAGCCTCAAAAGAGAACGCACAGGAGAGTTTTCTCTCGAAAGAACATGTAAGAATACCACATTATAAGGAAATACAGTTTTGCAGAGTAAAGACAAATACGTATGTATTTGAAACACTCTATGAGAAGAAATAACGCATCGTAAAAAATTAGTTTGTATCTCCTAAACAACACGTTGTAACTCGAAAAGATTTGGTGTGGCATGTACGTCTAAACGTGTAGCCTCAAAAGAGAACCCACAGGAGAATTTTCTTTCGTCAAAATTTGTCAGAAAACCACTTATTAAGGAAATCCTGCATCATGCGAAACTATCTTGTTTTTCCTAAACAACACATTGTAACTCGAAAATCTTTGGTGTTGCGTGTATGTCTAAGCATGTAGCCTCAAAAGAGAACGCACAGGAGAGATTTCTCTCGAACGAGTATGTAAGAATACCACGTTATAAGGAAATACATTGTGGCAAATTAAAGATAAATAAGTTCCTTTTGGAAACACTTAAACTTTAAAAGAAGATATAAAGCATCGTAAAAAATTAGCTTGTATCTCCTAAAGAACACGTTGTAACTCGAAAACATTTGGTGTGGCGTGTACGTCTAAACGTTTAGCCTCAAATGAAAACCCAAAGGAGAATTTTATTTCCTCAAAATTTGTCAGAAAACCACGTTTTAAGGAATTCCCGCATCGTGCGAAATTATCTTGTTTTTCCTAAACAACACGTTCTAACTCGAAATGCTTTGGTTTGCGTGTATGTCTAAGCGTGTAGCCTCAAAAGAGAATGCACAGGAGAGTTTTCTCTCGAAAGAATATGTACGAACACCATGTTATAAGGAAATACAGTGTTGTAGAGTAAAGACAAATACGTACATATTGGAAACTCTTTAGGAGAAGAAATAACGCATCGTACAAAATTACCTTGTATCTCCTAAACAACACGTTGTAACTCAAAAAGATTTGGTGTGGCGTGTACGTCTAAACATGTAGCCTCAAAAGAGAACCCACAGGAGAATTTTCTTTCGTCAAAATTTTCAGAAAACCACGTTTTAAGGAAATCCCGCATCGTGCGCAATTATCTTGTTTTTCATAAACAAAACATTGTAACTCGAAAAACTTTGGTGTTGGGTGTATTTGTAAGCGTGTAGCCTCAAAAGAGAATACACAGGAGAGTTTTCTCTCGAAAGAATATGTAAGAATACCACGTTATAAGGAAATATATTGCTGCAGAGTAAAGACAAATACATACGTATTGGAAATATATTATGAGAAGAAATAATGCATGGTACAAAATTTGCTTGTATCTCCTAAACAACACGTGGTAACTCAAAAAGATTTGGTGTGGCGTGCATGTCTAAATGTGTAGCCTCAAAAGAGAACCCACAGGAGAATTTTCTTACGTCAAAATTCGTCAGAAAACCACATTTTAAGGAAATCCCGCATCGTGCGAAATTATCCTGTTTTTCCTAATCAACACGTTGTAACTCGAAAAGCTTTGGTGGTGCGTGTATGTCTAAGCGTGTAGCCTCCAAAGAGAACGCACAGGATAGTTTTCTCTCGAAAGAATATGTAAGAATACCACGTTATAAGGAAATACAGTGTTGCAGAGTATAGACAAATATGTACTTATTGGAAACACTTTACGAGAAGAAATAACGCATCATGCAAAATTAGCTTGTATCTCCTAAACAACACGTTTCAACTCGAAAAGATTTGTTGTGGCGTGTACGACTAAACGTGTAGCCTCAAAGGAGAACCCACAGGAGGGTTTTCTTTCGTCAAAATTTGTCAGAAAACCACGTTTTTAGGAAATCCTGCATCGTGCGAAATTATCTTGTTTTTCCTAAACAACATGTTGTAACTCGAAAAGCTTTGATGTTGCATATATGTCTAAGGGTGTAGCCTCAAAAGAGAACGTACAGTAGAGTTTTCTCCCGAAAGAATATGTAGGAATACCACGTTATAAGGAAATACAATGTTGCAGAGTAAAGACAAATACATACTTATTGGAAACACTAAGCGTGTAGCCTCCAAAGAGAACGCACAGGATAGTTTTCTCTCGAAAGAATATGTGAGAATACCACGTTATTAGGAAATACAGTGTTGCAGAGTATAGACAAATATGTACTTATTGGAAACAACATGTTGCAACTCGAAAAGCTTTGGTGTTGCGTGTATGTCTAAGCGTGTAGCCTCAAAAGAGAACGCACAGGAGAGTTTTCTCTCGAAAGAATATGTAAGAATACCACGTTATAAGGGAATACAGTGTTGCAGAGTAAAGACAAATACATACTTATTGGAAACACTTAAGCTTTACGAGAAGAAATAACACGTAGTACAAAATTAGCTTGTATATCCTAAACAACATGTTATAATTCGAAAGGATTTGGTGTGGCGTGTACGTCTAAACGTGCAGCCTCAAAAAAGAACCCACAGAAGAATTTTCTTTCGTCAAAATTTGTCAGAAAACCACGTTTTATGGAAATCCCGCATCATGCGAAATTATCTTGTTTTTCCTAAACAACACGTTGTAACTCGAAAAGCTTTGCTGTTGCGTGAATGTCTAAGCGTGTAGCCTCCAAAGAGAACGCACAGGAGAGTTTTCTCTCGAAAGAATATGTAAGAATATCACGTTATAAGGAAATACAGTGTTGCAGAGTAGAGGCAAATACATACGTATTGGAAACACTTAAACTTTACGAGAATAAATAATTCATCTTTAAAAAATTAGCCTGTATCTCCTAAACAACAAGTTGTAACTCAAAAAGATTTGGTGTGGCGTGTACGTCTAAGGTGTAGCCTCAAAAGAGAACGCACAGGGGAGTTTTCTCCCGAAAGCATAAGTAGGAATACCACATTATAAGGAAATACAGTGTTGCAGAATAAAGGCAAATACATACGTATTGGAAACACTTAAACATTACGAGACGAAATAACGCATCGTAAAAAAATTAGCTTGTATCTCCTAAACAACAAGTTGGAACTCAAAAAGATTTGGTGTCGCGTGTATGTCTAAACGTGTAGCCTCAAAAGAGAACCCACAGGACAATTTTCTTTCTTCAAAATTTGTCAGAAAACCACGTTTTATGGAAATCCCGCATCGTGAGAAATTATCTTGTTCTTCCTAAACAACACGTTGTAACTCGAAAAGCTTTGCTGTTGCTTGTATGTCTAAGCGTGTAGCCTCAAATGGGAATGCACAGGAGAGTTTTCTCTCGAAAAAATATGTAAGAATACCATGTTATAAGGAAATACAGTGTTGCTGAGTAAAGACAAATACTTACTTATTGGAAAAACTTTACGAGAAGAAATAACGCATCGTACAAAATTAGCTTGTATCTCCTAACCAACACGTTGTAACTTAAAAAGATTTGGTGTGGCCTGTACGTCTAAACGTGTAGTCTCAAAAGAGAACCCATAGTAGAATTTTCTTTGGTCAAAATTTGTCAGAAAACCACGTATTAAGGAAATTCCTAATCGTGCGAAATTATCTTGTTTTTCCTAAACAACACGTTTTAACGCGAAAAGCTTTGGTGTTGCGTGTATGTCTAAGTGTGTAGCCTCAAAAGAGGACACACAGGAGAGTTTTCTCTCGAAAGAAGATATAAGAATACCACGTTATAAGGAAATACAGTGTTGCAGACTAAAGGCAAATACGTACGTATTGGAAACACTTTAGAGAAGAAATAACGCATCTTACAAAATTAGCTTCTAGTTCCTAAACAACACGTTGTAACTTACTTCTCTTAAAGAGTTTCCAATAGGTACGTATTTGTCTTTACTCTGCAACACTGTATTTCCTTATAACGTGGTATTCTTACATATTCTTTCGAGAGAAAACTCTCCTGTTCGTTCTCTTTTGAGGCTACAAGCTTAGACATACATGCAACACCAAAGCTTTTCGAGTTACAACGTGTTGTTTAGGAAAAACAAGATAATATCGCAGGATGCGATATTTCCTTAAAACGTGGTTTCCGACAAATTTTGATGAAAGAAAGTTCTCCTGTGGGTTCTCTTTTGAGGCTACACGTTTAAACGTACACCTCACACCAAATCTTTTCGAGTTACAAGGTGTTGTTAGGAGATACAAGCTAATTTTGTATGATGAGTTATTTCTTCTCGTAAAGTGTTTCCAATATGTACTTATTTGTATTTACTCTGCAAAATTGTATTTCCTTATAACGTGGTATTCTTAAATATTCTTTCGAGAGAAAACTCTCCTGTGCCTTCTCTTTTGAGGATCCACGCTTACCCATACACGCAACACCAAATCTTTTCGAGTTACAACATTTTGTTTAGGAAAAAGAAGATGATTTCGCACGATGCAGGATTTCCTTAAAACGAGGTTTTCTGAAAAATTTTGTCGAAAGAAAATTCTCCTGTGGGTTCTCTTTTGAGGCTACACGTTTAGACGTACATGCCACACCAAATCTTTTCGAATTACAACATGTTGTTTCGGAGATACAAGCATAATTTTGTAAGATGCGTTACTTCTTCTCGTAAAGTGTTTCCAATATGTAAGTACTTGTCTTTACTCTGCAACACTGTATTTCCTTATAACGTGGTATTCTTATATATTCTTACGAGAGAAAACTATCCTGTGCGTTCCCTTTTTAGGCTACACACTTAGACATACAGGCAACACCAAAGCTTTTCGAGTTACAACGTGTTGTTTATGAAAAACAAGATAATTTCGCACGATGCGGGATTTCCTTAAAACGTAGTTTTCTGAAACATTTTGACGAAAGAAAATTCTTCAGTGGGTTCTCTTTTGAGGCTACACGTTTAGACGTACACGCCACACCAAATCCTTTCGATTTACCACGTGTTGTTTAGGAGATACAAGCTAATTTTGTATGATTCGTTATTTCTTCTCGTAAAGTGTTTCCAATAAGTACGTATTTGTCTTTACTCTGCAACACTGTATTTCCTTATAACGTTGTATTCTTACATATTCTTTCAAGAGAAAACTCTCCTGTGCGTTCTCTTTAGAGGCCATACGCTTAGACATACACGCAACGCCAAAGCTTTTCGAGTTACAATGTGTTGTTTAGGAAAAACAAGATAATTTCACAGGATGCGAGATTTCCATAAAACGTGGTTTTCTGAAAAATTTTGACGAAACAAAGTTCTCCTGTGGGTTCTCTTTTGAGACTACACGTGTAGAGGTACGAGTCACACCAAATCTTTTCGAGTTACAACTTGTTGTTTAGGAGATACAAGCTAATTTTTTACGTTGCCTTATTTCTTCTCTTAAAGTGTTTCCAATAGAATTTGTCTTTACTCTGCAACACTGTATTTCCTTATAACGTGGTATTCTTACATATTCTTTCGAGCGAAAACTCTCCTGTGTGCTCTCTTTTGAGGCTACAGGCTTAGACATACACGCAACACCAAAGCTTTTCGAGTTACAACGTGTTGTTTAGGAAAAACAAGATAATTTCGTACGATGCGAGATTTCCTTAAAACTTGGTTTCTGACAAATTTTGATGAAAGAAGATTCTCCTGTGGGTTCTCGTTTGAGGCTACACTTTTAGACTTACACGTCACACCAAATCTTTTTCAGTTACAACGTGTTGTTTAGGAGATACAAGCTAATTTTGTACGATGCATTATTTCTTCTCGTAAAGTGTTTCCAATATGTACTTATTTGTCTTTACTCTGCAAAATTGTATTTCCTTATAACGTGATATTCTTACATCTTCTTTCGAGAGAAAATTCTCCTGTGCCTTCTCTTTTGAGGCTACACGCTTACACATACACGCAACACAAAAGCTTTTCGAGTTACAACGTGTTGTTTAGGAAAAACAAGATAATTTCGTACGATGTGAGATTTCCTTAAAACGTGGTTTCTGACAAATTTTGATGAAAGAAGATTCTCCTGTGGGTTCTCGTTTGAGGCTACACTTTTAGACTTACACGTCACACCAAATCTTTTCGAGTTACAACGTGTTGTTTAGGAGATACAAGCTAATTTTGTACGATGCGTTATTTCTTCTCGTAAAGTGTTTCCAATATGTACTTATTTGTCTTTACTCTGCAAAATTGTATTTCCTTATAACGTGATATTCTTACATCTTCTTTCGAGAGAAAATTCTCCTGTGCCTTCTCTTTTGAGGCTCCACGCTTACACATACACGCAACACAAAAGCTTTTCGAGTTACAACGTGTTGTTTAGGAAAAACAAGATAATTTCGTACGATGTGAGATTTCCTTAAAACGTGGTTTCTGACAAATTTTGATGAAAGAAGATTCTCCTTTGGGTTCTCGTTTGAGGCTACACTTTTAGACTTACACGTCACACAAAATCTTTTCGAGTTACAACGTGTTGTTTAGGAGATACAAGCTAATTTTTTACGATGCGTTATTTCTTCTCGTAAAGTGTTTCCAATATGTACTTATTTGTCTTTACTCTGCAAAATTGTATATCCTTATAACGTGATATTCTTACATATTCTTTCGAGAGAAAATTCTCCTGTGCCTTCTCTTTTGAGGCTACACGTTTACACATACACGCAACACCAAAGCTTTTCGAGTTACAACATGTTGTTTAGGAAAAAGAAGATGATTTCGCACGATGTGGCATTTCCTTAAAACGAGGTGTTCTGAAAAATTTTGAAGTAAGAAAATTCTCCTGTGGGTTCTCTTTTGAGGCTACACATTTAGACGTACATGCCACACCAAATCCTTTCGAGTTACCACGTGTTGTTTAGGAGATACAAGCTAATTTTGTACGATGCGTTATTTCTTCTTGTAAAGTGTTTCCGATACGTACTTATTTGTCTTTACTCTGCAACACTGTATTTCCTTATAACGTGGTATTCTTACATATTATTTCGAGGAAAAACTCTCCTGTGCGTTCTCTTTTGAGGCTACACGCTTAGACAAACATGCAACGCCAAAGTTTTTCGAGTTACAATGTGTTGTTTAGGAAAAACAAGATAATTTGGCATGATGCGAGATTTCCATAAAACGTGGTTTTCTGACAAATTTTGACGAAAGAAAATTCTCCTGTGGGTTCTCTTTTGAGGCTACACGTTTAGATGTACACGCCACACCAAATCCTTTCGAGTTACCACGTGTTGTTTAGGAGATACAAGCTAATTTTGTATGATGCGTTATTTCTTCTCGTAAAGTGTTTCCAATATGTACGTATTTGTCTTTACTCTGCAACACTGTATTTCCTTATAACGTTGTATTCTTTCATGTTCTTTCGAGAGAAAACTCTCCTGTGCATTCTCTTTAGAGGCTACATGCTCAGACATACACGCAACACCAAAGCTTTTCGAGTTACAACGTGTTGTTTAGGAAAAACAAGATAATTTTGCACGATGCGGGATTTCCTTAAAACGTGGTTTTCTGACAAATTTTGAAGAAAGAAAGTTCTCCTGTGTGTTCTCTTTTGAGGCTAAACGTGTAGACATACGAGCCACACGAAATATTTTTGAGTTACAACGTGTTGTTTAGGAGATACAAGCAAATATTGTACAATGCGTTATTTCTTCTCATATAGTGTTTCCAATACGTACTTATTTGTCTTTACTCTGCAACACTGTATTTCCTTATAACGTGGTATTCTTACATATTCTTTCGAGGGAAAACAATCCTGTGCATTCTCTTTTGAGGTTACACGCTTAGACAAACACGCAACGCCAAAGCTTTTGGAGTCACAACGTGTTGTTTAGGAAAAACAAGATAATTTCGCACGATACGAGATTTCCATTAAACGTGGTTTTCTGAAAATTTTTGACGAAACAAAGTTCTCCTGTGGGTTCTCTATTGAGGCTGCACGTGTAGAGGTACGAGCCACACCAAATCTTTTCGAGTTACTACGTGTTGTTTAGGAGATACAAGCTAATTTTCTAGGATGCGATATTTCTTCTCTTAAAGTGTTTCCAATACGTACGTAGTTGTCTTTACTCTGCAACACTGTATTTCCTTATAACGTAGTATTCTTACATATTCTTTCGAGAGAAAACTCTCCTGTGCGTTCTCTTTTGAGGCTACACGCGTAGACATACACGCAACACCAAAGCTTTTCGAGTTACAACGTGTTGTTTAGGAAAAACAAGATAATTTCGCACGATGCGAGACTTCCTTAAAACGTGGTTTCTGACAAATTTTGATGAAAGAAAATTCTCCTGTGTGTCCTCGTTTGAGGCTACACCTTTAGACGTACACGTCACACCAAATCCTTTCGAGTTACAACGTGTTGTTTAGGAGATACAAGCTAATTTTGTAAGATGCGTTATTTCTTCTCGTAAAGTGTTTCCAATATGTACTTATTTGTCTTTACTCTGCAAAATTGTATTTCCTTATAACGTGGTATTCTTACATATTCTTTGGAGTGAAAACTCTCCTGTGCCTTCTCTTTTGAGGCTCCATGCTTACACATACACGCAACACCATAGCTTTTCGAGTTACAACATGTTGTTTAGGAAAAAGAAGATGATTTTGCACGATGCGGGATTTCCTTAAAATGTGGTTTTCTGAAAAATTTTGAATAAAGAAAATTCTCCTGTGGGTTCTCTTTTGAGGCTACACGTTTAGACGTACACGCCACACCAAATCCTTTCAAGTTACCACGTGTTGTTTAGGAGATACAAGCTAATTTTGTACGAAGCATTATTTCTTCTCGTAAAGTGTTTCCAATACGTACTTATTTGTCTTTAATCTGCTACACTGTATTTCCTTATAACATGGTATTCTTACATATTATTTCGAGGGAAAACTCTCCTGTGCGTTCTCTTTTGAGGGGACACGCTTAGACAAACATGCAACGCCAAAGCTTTTCGAGTTACAATGTGTTGTTTAGGAAAAACAAGATAATTTGGCATGATGCGAGATTTCCATAAAACGTGGTTTTCTGACAAATTTTGACGAAAGAAAATTCTCCTGTGGGTTCTCTTTTGAGGCTACACGTTTAGATGTACACGCCACACCAAATCCTTTCGAGTTACCACGTGTTGTTTAGGAGATACAAGCTAATTTTGTATGATGCGTTATTTCTTCTCGTAAAGTGTTTCCAATATGTACGTATTTGTCTTTACTCTGCAACACTGTATTTCCTTATAACGTTGTATTCTTTCATGTTCTTTCGAGAGAAAACTCTCCTGTGCATTCTCTTTAGAGGCTACATGCTCAGACATACACGCAACACCAAAGCTTTTCGAGTTACAACGTGTTGTTTAGGAAAAACAAGATAATTTTGCACGATGCGGGATTTCCTTAAAACGTGGTTTTCTGACAAATTTTGAAGAAAGAAAGTTCTCCTGTGTGTTCTCTTTTGAGGCTAAACGTGTAGACATACGAGCCACACGAAATATTTTTGAGTTACAACGTGTTGTTTAGGAGATACAAGCAAATATTGTACAATGCGTTATTTCTTCTCATATAGTGTTTCCAATACGTACTTATTTGTCTTTACTCTGCAACACTGTATTTCCTTATAACGTGGTATTCTTACATATTCTTTCGAGGGAAAACAATCCTGTGCATTCTCTCTTGAGGTTACACGCTTAGACAAACACGCAACGCCAAAGCTTTTGGAGTCACAACGTGTTGTTTAGGAAAAACAAGATAATTTCGCACGATACGAGATTTCCATTAAACGTGGTTTTCTGAAAAATTTTGACGAAACAAAGTTCTCCTGTGGGTTCTCTATTGAGGCTGCACGTGTAGAGGTACGAGCCACACCAAATCTTTTCGAGTTACTACGTGTTGTTTAGGAGATACAAGCTAATTTTCTAGGATGCGATATTTCTTCTCTTAAAGTGTTTCCAATACGTACGTAGTTGTCTTTACTCTGCAACACTGTATTTCCTTATAACGTAGTATTCTTACATATTCTTTCGAGAGAAAACTCTCCTGTGCGTTCTCTTTTGAGGCTACACGCGTAGACATACACGCAACACCAAAGCTTTTCGAGTTACAACGTGTTGTTTAGGAAAAACAAGATAATTTCGCACGATGCGAGACTTCCTTAAAACGTGGTTTCTGACAAATTTTGATGAAAGAAAATTCTCCTGTGTGTCCTCGTTTGAGGCTACACCTTTAGACGTACACGTCACACCAAATCCTTTCGAGTTACAACGTGTTGTTTAGGAGATACAAGCTAATTTTGTAAGATGCGTTATTTCTTCTCGTAAAGTGTTTCCAATATGTACTTATTTGTCTTTACTCTGCAAAATTGTATTTCCTTATAACGTGGTATTCTTACATATTCTTTGGAGTGAAAACTCTCCTGTGCCTTCTCTTTTGAGGCTCCACGCTTACACATACACGCAACACCATAGCTTTTCGAGTTACAACATGTTGTTTAGGAAAAAGAAGATGATTTTGCACGATGCGGGATTTCCTTAAAATGTGGTTTTCTGAAAAATTTTGAATAAAGAAAATTCTCCTGTGGGTTCTCTTTTGAGGCTACACGTTTAGACGTACACGCCACACCAAATCCTTTCAAGTTACCACGTGTTGTTTAGGAGATACAAGCTAATTTTGTACGAAGCATTATTTCTTCTCGTAAAGTGTTTCCAATATGTACTTATTTGTCTTTAATCTGCTACACTGTATTTCCTTATAACATGGTATTCTTACATATTATTTCGAGGGAAAACTCTCCTGTGCGTTCTCTTTTGAGGGGACACGCTTAGACAAACATGCAACGCCAAAGCTTTTCGAGTTACAATGTGTTGTTTAGGAAAAACAAGATAATTTGGCATGATGCGAGATTTCCATAAAACGTGGTTTTCTGACAAATTTTGACGAAAGAAAATTCTCCTGTGGGTTCTCTTTTGAGGCTACACGTTTAGATGTACACGCCACACCAAATCCTTTCGAGTTACCACGTGTTGTTTAGGAGATACAAGCTAATTTTGTATGATGCGTTATTTCTTCTCGTAAAGTGTTTCCAATATGTACGTATTTGTCTTTACTCTGCAACACTGTATTTCCTTATAACGTTGTATTCTTTCATGTTCTTTCGAGAGAAAACTCTCCTGTGCATTCTCTTTAGAGGCTACATGCTCAGACATACACGCAACACCAAAGCTTTTCGAGTTACAACGTGTTGTTTAGGAAAAACAAGATAATTTTGCACGATGCGGGATTTCCTTAAAACGTGGTTTTCTGACAAATTTTGAAGAAAGAAAGTTCTCCTGTGTGTTCTCTTTTGAGGCTAAACGTGTAGACATACGAGCCACACGAAATATTTTTGAGTTACAACGTGTTGTTTAGGAGATACAAGCAAATATTGTACAATGCGTTATTTCTTCTCATATAGTGTTTCCAATACGTACTTATTTGTCTTTACTCTGCAACACTGTATTTCCTTATAACGTGGTATTCTTACATATTCTTTCGAGGGAAAACAATCCTGTGCATTCTCTTTTGAGGTTACACGCTTAGACAAACACGCAACGCCAAAGCTTTTGGAGTCACAACGTGTTGTTTAGGAAAAACAAGATAATTTCGCACGATACGAGATTTCCATTAAACGTGGTTTTCTGAAAAATTTTGACGAAACAAAGTTCTCCTGTGGGTTCTCTATTGAGGCTGCACGTGTAGAGGTACGAGCCACACCAAATCTTTTCGAGTTACTACGTGTTGTTTAGGAGATACAAGCTAATTTTCTAGGATGCGATATTTCTTCTCTTAAAGTGTTTCCAATACGTACGTAGTTGTCTTTACTCTGCAACACTGTATTTCCTTATAACGTAGTATTCTTACATATTCTTTCGAGAGAAAACTCTCCTGTGCGTTCTCTTTTGAGGCTACACGCGTAGACATACACGCAACACCAAAGCTTTTCGAGTTACAACGTGTTGTTTAGGAAAAACAAGATAATTTCGCACGATGCGAGACTTCCTTAAAACGTGGTTTCTGACAAATTTTGATGAAAGAAAATTCTCCTGTGTGTCCTCGTTTGAGGCTACACCTTTAGACGTATACGTCACACCAAATCCTTTCGAATTACAACGTGTTGTTTAGGAGATACAAGCTAATTTTGTAAGATGCGTTATTTCTTCTCGTAAAGTGTTTCCAATATGTACTTATTTGTCTTTACTCTGCAAAATTGTATTTCCTTATAACGTGGTATTCTTACATATTCTTTGGAGTGAAAACTCTCCTGTGCCTTCTCTTTTGAGGCTCCACGCTTACACATACACGCAACACCATAGCTTTTCGAGTTACAACATGTTGTTTAGGAAAAAGAAGATGATTTTGCACGATGCGGGATTTCCTTAAAATGTGGTTTTCTGAAAAATTTTGAATAAAGAAAATTCTCCTGTGGGTTCTCTTTTGAGGCTACACGTTTAGACGTACACACCACACCAAATCCTTTCAAGTTACCACGTGTTGTTTAGGAGATACAAGCTAATTTTGTACGAAGCATTATTTCTTCTCGTAAAGTGTTTCCAATACGTACTTATTTGTCTTTAATCTGCTACACTGTATTTCCTTATAACATGGTATTCTTACATATTATTTCGAGGGAAAACTCTCCTGTGCGTTCTCTTTTGAGGGGACACGCTTAGACAAACATGCAACGCCAAAGCTTTTCGAGTTACAATGTGTTGTTTAGGAAAAACAAGATAATTTAGCACGATGCGAGATTTCCATAAAACGTGGTTTTCTGAAAAATTTTGACGAAAGAAAGTTCTCCTGTGGGTTCTCTTTTGAGGCTACACGTGTAGAGGTACGAGCCACACCAAATCTTTTCAAATTACAACGTGTTGTTTAGGAGATATAAGCTAATTTTTTACGATGCGTTAATTCTTCTCATAAAGTGTTTCCAATAAGTACATATTTGTCTTTATACTGCAGCATTATATTTCCTTATAACGTGGTATTCTTACATATTCCTTCGAGAGAAAACTATCCTGTGCGTTCCCTTTTGAGGCTACACACTTAGACATACAGGCAACACCAAAGCTTTTCGAGTTACAACGTGTTGTTTATGGAAAACAAGATAATTTTGTACGATGCGGGATTTCCTTAAAACGTGATTTTCTGACAAATTTTGACGAAAGAAAATTCTCCTGTGGCTTCTGTTTTGAGGCTACACGTTTAGACGTGCACGCCACACCAAATCCTTTCGAGTTACAACGTGTTGTTTAAGAGATACAAGCTAATTTTGTATGATGCGTTATTTCTTTTCGTAAAGTGGTTCCAATACATATGTATTTGTCTTTACTCTGCAACACTGTATTTCCTTATAACGTTGTATTCTTACATGTTCTTTCGAGAGAAAACTCTCCTGTGCATTCTCTTTAGAGGCTACATGCTCAGACATACACGCAACACCAAAGCTTTTCGAGTTACAACGTGTTGTTTAGGAAAAACAAGATAATTTTGCACGAAGCGGGATTTCCTTAAAACGTGGTTTTCTGACAAATTTTGACGAAAGAAAGTTCTCCTGTAGGTTCTCTTTTGAGGCTACACGTGTAGACGTATGAGCCACACCAAATATTTTTCAGTTACAACGTGTTGTTTAGGAGACACAAGCAAAAATTGTACGATGCGTTATTTCTTCTCGTAAAGTGTTTCCAATACGTACGTATTTGTCTTTACTCTGCAACACTGTATTTCCTTATAACGTGGTATTCGTACATATTCTTTCGAGAGAAAACTCTCCTGTGTGTTCTCTTTTGAGGCTACACGATTAGACAAACACGCAACACCAAAGCTTTTCGAGTTACAACGTGTTGTTTAGGAAAAAGAAGATGATTTCGCATGATGCGGGATTTCCTAAAAACCTGGTTTTCTGAAAAATTTTGACGAAAGAAAATTCTCCTGTGGGTTCACTTTTGAGGCTACATATTTAGACGTACACGTCACACCAAATCTTTTCGAGTTACATTGTGTTGTTTAGGAGATACAAGCTAATTTTTTATAATGCGTTAATTCTCGTAAAGTGTTTCCAATACGTACGTATTTGTCTTTACTCTGCAACACTGTATTTCCTTATAACGTGGCATTCTTACATATTCTTTCGAGAGAAAACTATCCTGTGCATTCCCTTTTGAGGCTAAACACTTAGACATACAGGCAACACCAAAGCTTTTTGAGTTACAACGTGTTGTTTATAAAAAACAAGATACTTTCGCACGATGCCGGATTTCCTTAAAACATGGTTTTCTGACAAATTTTGACGAAAGAAAATTATTCTGTTTGTTCTCTTTTGAGGCTTCACGTTTCGACGTGCATGTCACACCTAATCCTTTCGAGTTACCACGTGTTGTTTAGGAGATACAAGCTAATTTTGTACGATGCTTTATTTCTTCTCATAAAGTGTTTCCAATACGTACGTATTTGTCTTTACTCTGCAACACTGTATTTCATTATAACGTGGTATTCTTACACATTCTTTCGAGAGAAAACTATCCTGTGCGTTCCCTTTTGAGGCTACACACTTAGACATACAGGCAACACCAAAGCTTGTCAAGTTACAACGTGTTGTTTATGAAAAACAAGATAATTTCGCACGATGCGTGATTTCCTTAAAACTTGGTGTTCTGACAAATTTTGACGAAAGAAAATTCTCCTGTGGGTTCTCTATTGAGGCTACACGTTTAGACGTGCACGCCACACCATACCCTTTGGAATTACCACGTGTTGTTTAGGAGATACAAGCTAATTTTGTACGATGCATTATTTATTCTCGTAAAGTGTTTCCAATATTTACGTATTTGTCTTTACTCTGCAACACTGTATTTCCTTATAACATTGTATTCTTACATGTTCTTTCGAGAGAAAACTCTCCGGTGCGTTCTCTTTAGAGGCTACACGCTTAGACATACACGCAACACCAAAGCTTTTCGAGTTACAACGTGTTGTTTAGGAAAAACAGGATAATTTTGCACGATGCGGGATATCCTTAAAACGTGGTTTTCTGACAAATTTTGACGAAAGAAAGTTCTCCTGTGCGTTGTCTATTGAGGCTACAGGTTTAGACGTACACGCCACACCAAATCTTTTCGAGTTACAACTTGTTGTTTAGGAGATACAAGCAAATTTTGTTCGATGCGTTATTTCTTCTTGTAAAGTGTGTCCAATATGTACTTAATTGTCTTTACTCTGCAACACTGTATTTCCTTATAACGTGGTATTCTTACATATTCTTTCGAGGGAAAACTCTCCTGTGCACTTTTTTTTGGGCTACACGCTTAGACATACACGCAACGCCAAAGCTTTTCGAGTTACAGCGTGTTGTTTAGGAAAAACAAGATAATTTCGCACGATGCGAGATTCCATAAAACGTGGTTTTCTGAAAAATTTTGACTGAAGAAAGTTCTCCTGTGGGTTCTCTTTTGAGGCTACATGTTTAGACGTACACGTCACACCAAATCTTTTCGAGTTACAACGTGTTGTTTAGGAGATACAAGCTAATTTCGTACGATGCGTTATTTCTTCTCATAAAGTATTTCCAATATGTACTTAATTGTCTTTACTCTGCAACACTGTATTTCCTTATAACGTGGTATTCTTACATATTCTTTCGAGGGAAAACTCTCCTGTGCGTTTTTTTTTTTTTTTTTTTTTTTTTTTTTTTGGGCTACATGCTTAGACATACACGCAACGCCAAAGCTTTTCGAGTTACAGCGTGTTGTTTAGGAAAAACAAGATAATTTCGCAAGATGCGAGATTTCCATACAACGTGGTTTTCTGACATTTTGATGAAAGATAATTCTACTGTGGGTTCTCTTTTGAGGCTACACGTTTAGACGTACATGTCACACCAAATCTTAACGAGTTACAACGTGTTGTTTACGAGATACAAGCTAATTTTGTATGATGCGTTATTTCTCCTCATAAAGTGTTTCCAATAAGTACTTATTTGTCTTTACTCTGCAAAATTATATTTCCTTATAACGTGGTATTCTTACATATTCTTTTGAGGGAAAACTCTCCTGTGTGTTCTCTTTTGAGGCTACATGCTTAGACATACACGCAACGACAAAGCTTTTCAAGTTACAACGTGTTGTTTAGGAAAAACAAGATAATTTTGCACGATGCGAGATTTCCTTAAAACGTGGTTTCTGATAAATTTTGATGAAAGAAAATTCTCCTGTGGGTTCTCTTTTGAGGCTACACGTTTAGACATACACGTCACACCAAATCTTTTCGAGTTACAACGTGTTGTTTAGGAGATACAAGTTAATTTTGTACGATGCGTTATTTCTTCTCGTAAAGTGTTTCCAATATGTACCTATTTGTCTTTACTCTGCAAAATTGTATTTCCTTATAACGTGGTATTCTTACATATTCTTTCGAGAGAAAACGCTCCTGTGCCTTCTCTTTTGAGGCTCCACGCTTACACATACATGCAACTCCAAAGATTTTCGAGTTACAATATGTTGTTTAGGAAAAAGAAGATGATTTCGCACGATGCGGGATTTCCTTAAAACATGGTTTTCTGAAAAAATTTGACGAAAGAAAATTCTCCTGTGGGTTCTCTTTTGAGGCTACATGTTTAGACGTACACGCCACACCAAATCTTTTCGAGTTACAAAGTGTTGTTTAGGAGATACAAGCTAATTTTGTAAGATGCGTCAATTCTTCTCATAAAGTGTTTCCAATACGTACGTATTTGTCTTTATTCTGCAACACTGTATTTCCTTATAACGTGGTATTCTTACTTATTCTTTCGAGAGAAAACTATCCTGTGCGTTCCCTTTTGAGGCTACACACTTAGACATACAGGCAACACCAAAGCTTTTCGAGTTTCAACGTGTTGTTTATGAAAAACAAGATTATTTCGCACGATGCGGGATTTCCTTAAAACATGGTTTTCTGACAAATTTTGATGAAAGTAAGTTCTCCTGTGAGTTCTCTTTTGAGACTCCACGTTTAGACATACACGCCACACCAAATCCTTTCGAGTTACCATGTGTTGCTTAGGAGATACAAGCTAATTTATTACGATGCATTATTTCTTCACTTAACGTGTTTCCAATACATTCTTATTTGTCTTTACTCTGCTACACTGTATTTCCTTATAACGTGGTATTCTTACATATTCTTTCGAGAGAAAACTTTCCTGTGCATTCTCATTTGAGGCTACAAGATTAGACATACACGCAACACCAAAGCTTTTCGAGTTACAACGTGTTGTTTAGGAAAAACAAGATAATTTCGCACGATGCGAGATTTCCTTAAAACGTGGTTTCTGACAAATTTTGATGAAAGAAAATTATCCTGTGGGTTCTCTTTTGAGGCTACACGTTTAGACATACACGTAACACCAAATCTTTTCGAGTTACAACGTGTTGTTTAGGAGACACATGTTAATTTTGTACGATGCGTTATTACTTCTCGTAAAGTGTTTCCAATATGTACTTATTTGTATTTACTCTGCAAAATTGTATTTCCTTATACCATGGTATTATTACATATTCTTTCGAGGGAAAACTCTCCTGTGCCTTCTCTTTTGAGGCTCCATCCTTACACATACACGCAACACCAAAGCTTTTCGAGTTACAACATGTTGTTTAGGAAAACGGAGATGATTTTGCACGATGCGGGATTTCCTTAAAACGTGGTTTTCTGACAAATTTTGACGAAAGAAAGTTCTCCTGTGGGTTCTCTTTTGAGGCTACACGTGTAGAGGTATGAGCCACACCAAATCTTTTCGAGTTACAACGTGTTGTTTAGCAGATACAAGCAAATTTTTTACGATGCGGTATTTCTTCTCCTAAAGTGTTTCCAATATGTACTTATTTGTCTTTACTCTGCAACACAGTATTTCCTTATAACGTGGTATACTTACATATTCTTTCGAGAGAAAACTCTCCTGTGCGTTCTCTTTTGAGGCTACACGCTTAGACAAACACTCAGCACCAAAGCTTTTCAAGTTACACTGTGTTGTTTAGGAAAAGCAAGATAATTTTGCACGATGCGAGATTTCCTTAAAACGTGTTTTCTGACAAATTTTGATGAAAGAAAATTCTCCTGTGAGTTCTCTTTTGAGGCTACACGTTTAGACGTACATGTCACACCAAATCTTTTCGAGTTACAACGTGTTGTTTAGGAGATACAAGCTAATTTTTTACGATGCGTAATTTCTTCTCGTAAAGTGTGTCCAATACGTACTTATTTGTCTTTACTCTGCAAAATTGTATTTCCTTATAACGTGGTATTCTTACATATTCTTTCGAGAGAAAACTCCCCTGTGCATTCTCTTTTGAGGCTCCACACTTACACATACACGCAACACCAAAGCTTTTCAAATTACAACATGTTGTTTAGGAAAAAGAAGATGATTTCGCACGATGCGGGATTTCCTTAAAACGTGGTTTTCTGAAATATTTTGAAAGAAAATTCTCCTGTGGGTTCTCTTTTGAGGCTACATGTTTAGATGTACACGCCACACCAAATCCTTTCGAGTTACAACGGGTTGTTTAGGAGATACAAACTAATTTTGTACGATGTGTTAATTCTTCTCATAAAGTGTTTCCAATACGTACGTATTTGTCTTTACTCTGCAACACTGTATTTCCTTATAACGTGGTATTCTTACATATTCTTTCGAGAGAAAACTATCCTCTGCGTTCCCTTTTGAATCTACACACTTAGACATACAGGCAACACCAAAGCTTTTCGAGTTACAACGTGTTGTTTATGAAAAACAAGATTATTTCGCATGATGCGGGATTTCCTTAAAACGTGGTTTTCTGACAAATTTTGACGAAAGAAAATTATCCTGTGGGTTCTCTTTTGAGGCTCCACGTTTAGACGTACACGCCACACCAAATCCTTTCGAGTTACCACGTGTTGTTTAGGAGATACAAGCTAATTTTGTACGATGCGTTATTTTCTGACAAATTTTGACGAAAGAAAATTATCCTGTGGGTTCTCTTTTGAGGCTCCACGTTTAGAAGTAAACGCCACACCAAATACTTTCGAGTTACAACGTGTTGTTTAGGAGATACAAGCTAATTTTGTACGATGCGTTATTTCTTCTCATAAAGTGTTTCCAATATTTACTTATTTGTCTTTACTCTGCAACACTGTATTTCCTTATAACGTTGTATTCTTACATGTTCTTTTGAGAGAAATCTCTCCTGTGCGTTCTCTTTAGAGGCTACAGGCTTAGACATACACGCAACACCAAAGCTTTTCGAGTTACAACATGTTGTTTAGGAAAAACAAGATAATTTTGCACGATGCGGGATTTTCTTAAAACGAGGTTTTCTGACAAATTTTGACGAAAGAAAGTTCTCCTGTGGGTTCTCTTTTGAGGCTACACATGCAGACATTTGAGCCACACCAAAACTTTTCGAGTTACAACGTGTTGTTTAGGAGATACAAGCAAATTATTTAGGATGCGTTATTTCCTCTCGTAAAGTGTTTCCAATAAGTACTTATTTGTCTTTACTCTGCAACACTGTATTTCCTTCTAACGTGGTATTCTTACATATTCTTTCGAGAGAAAACTCTCTTGTGCATTCTCTTTTTGAGGCTACACGCTTAGACAAACACTCAACACCAAAGCTTTTCGAGTTACAACGTGTTGTTTAGGAAAAACAAGATTATTTCGCACGATGTGAGATTTCCTTAAAACGTGTTTTCTGACAAATTTTGATGAAAGAAAATATTCGTGTGGGTTCTCTTTTGAGGCTACTCATTTATACGTACACGTCACACCAAATCTTTTCGAGTTACAACGTGTTGTTTAGGATGCGTTATTTCTTCTCGTAAAGTGTTTCCAATACGTACTTATTTGTCTTTACTCTGCAAAATTGTATTTCCTTATAACGTGGTATTCTTACATATTCTTTCGAGAGAAAACTCTCCTGTGCTTTCTCTTTTGAGTCTCCACGCTTACACATAAACGCAACACCAACGCTTTTCGAGTTACAACATGTTGTTTAGGAAAAAGAAGATGATTTCGCATGATGCGGGATTTCCTTAAAACGTGGTTTTCTGAAAAAATTTGACGAAAGAAAATTCTCCTGTGGGTTCTCTTTTGAGGCTCCATGTTTAGATGTACATGCCACACAAAATCTTTTCGAGTTACAACGTGTTGTTTAAGAGATGCAAGCTAATTTTGTACGATGCATTAATTCTTCTCATAAAGTGTTTCCAATACGTACGTATTTGTCTTTACTTTGCAACACTGTATTTCCTTATAACGTGGTATTCTTACATATTCTTTTGAGAGAAAACTATCCTGTGCATTCCCTTTTGAGGCTACACACTTAGACATACAGGCAACACCAAAGCTTTTCGAGTTAGAACGTGTTGTTTATGAAAAACAAGATAATTTCGCACGATGCGGGATTTTCTTAAAACGTGGTTTTCTGACAAATTTTGATGAAAGAAAATTCTCCTGTGGGTTCTCTTTTGAGGCTTCACGTTTAGACGTGCACGCCACACCAAATCCTTTCGAGTTACCACGTGTTGTTTAGGAGATACAAGCTAATTTTGTATGATGCGTTATTTCTTCTCGTAAAGTATTTTCAATAGGTACGTATTTGTCTTTATTCTGCAACACTGTATTTCCTTATAACGTGGTATTCTTACATATTCTGTCGAGAGAAAACTATCCTGTGTGTTCCCTTTTGAGGCTACACACTTAGACATACAGGCAACACCAAAGCTTTTCGAGTTACAACGTGTTGTTTATGAAAAACAAGATAATTTCGCAGGATGCGGGATTTCCTTAAAACGTGGTGTTCTGACAAATTTGGACAAACGATAATTCTCCTGTTGGTTCTCTTTTGAGGCTACACGTTTAGAAGTGCATGCCACACCAAATCTTTTCGAGTTGCCACGTGTTGTTTAGGAGATACAAGCTAATTTTGTACGATGCGTTATTTCTTCTCGTAAAGTGTTTCCAATAAGTACGTATTTGTCTTTACTCTGCAACACTGTATTTCCTTATAACGTTGTATTCTTACATGTTCTTTGGAGAGAAAAGTCTCCTGTGCGTTCTCTTTAGAGGCTACATGCATAGACATACACGCAACACAAAAGCTTTTCGATTTACAACGTGTTGTTTAGGAAAAACAAGATAATTTTGCACGATGCGGGATATCCTTAAAACGTGGTTTTCTGAGAAATTTTGACGAAAGAAAGTTCTCCTGTGGGTTCTCTTTTGAGGCTACACGTTTAGATGTACGAGCCACACCAAATCTTTTCGTGTTGCAACGTGTTGTTTACGAGATTCCAGCAAATTTTTTACGATTCGTTATTTCTTCTCGTAAAGTGTTTTCAGTACGTACTTATTTGTCTTTACTCTGCAACACTGTATTTCCTTATAACGTGGTATTCTTACATATTCGTTCGAGAGAAAAATCTCCTGTGCATTCCCTTTTGAGGCTACACTCTTAGACAAAAACTCAACACCAAAGCTTTTCGGGTTACACCGTGTTGTTTAGGAAAAACAAGATAATTTTGCACGATGTGAGATTTCCTTAAAACGTGTTTTCTGACAATTTTGATGAAAGAAAATTCTCCTGTGGGTTCTCTTTTGAGGCTACATGTTTAGACGTACATGTCACACCAAATCTTTTCGAGTTACAACGAGTTCTTTAGGAGATACTAGCTACTTTTGTACGATGCGTTATTTCTTCTCGTAAAGTGTTTCCAATATGTACTTATTTGTCTTTACTCTGCAATATTGTATTTCCTTATAACGTGGTATTCTTATATATTCTTTCGAGAGAAAACTCTCCTGTGCATTCTCTTTTGAGGCTCCACGCTTACAAATACACGCAACACCAAAGCTTTTCGAATTACAACATGTTGTTTAGGAAAAAGAAGATGATTTCGCATGATGCGGGATTTCCTTAAAACGTGGTTTTCTGAAAAATTTTGAAGAAAGAAAAATCTCCTGTTGGTTCTCTTTTGAGGCTACATGTTTAGGTGTACACGCCACACCAAATCCTTTCGAGTTACAACGTGTTGTTTAGGAGATACAAGCTAATTTTGTACGATGCGTTAATTCTTCTCATAAAGTGTTTCCAATATGTACGTATTTGTCTTTACTCTGCAACACTGTATTTCCTGATAACATGGTATTCTTACATATTCTTTCGAGACAAAACTATCCTATGCGTTCCCTTTTGAGGCTACACACTTAGACATACAGGCAACACCAAAGCTTTTCGAGTTACAACCTGTTTTTTATGAGAAACAAGATTATTTCACATGATGCGGGATTTCCTTAAAACGTGATTTTCTGACAAATTTTGACAAAAGAAAACTCTCCTGTGGGTTCTCTTCTGAGGCTCCACGTTTAGACGTACACGCCACACCAAATCCTTTCGAGTTACCACGTGTTGCTTAGGAGATACAAGCTAATTTTGTACGAAGCGTTATTTCTTCTCGTAAAGTGTTTCCAATACTTACTTATTTGTCTTTACTCTGCAACACTGTATTTCCTTTTAACGTTGTATTCTTACATGTTCTTTCGAGAGAAAACTCTTTTGTGCGTTCTCTTTAGAGGCTACAGGCTTAGACACACAAGCAACACCAAAGCTTTTCTAGTTACAACGTGTTGTTTGGGAAAAACTAGATAATTTTGCACGATGCGGGATTTCCTTAAAACCTGGTTTTCTGACAAATTTTGACGAAAGAAAGTTCTCCTGTGGGTTCTCTTTTGAGGCTACACATGCAGACATACGAGCCACACGAAATCTTTTCGAGTTACAACGTGTTGTTTAGGAGATACAAGCAAATTTTTTACGATGTGTTATTTCTTCTCGTAAAATGTTTCCAATATGTACTTATTTTTCTTTACTCTGCAACACTGTATTTCCTTATAACGTGGTATTCTTACATATTCTTTCGAGAGAAAACTCTCCTGTGCGTTCTCTTTTGAGGCTACACGCTTAGACAAACACTCAGCACCAAAGCTTTTCGAGTTACAACGTGTTGTTAAGGAAAAACAAGATAATTTCGCACGATGTGAGATTTCCTTAAAACGTGTTTTCTGACAAATTTTGATGAAAGAAAATTCTTCTCTGGGTTCTCTTTTGAGGCTACACGTTTAGACGTACATGTCACACCAAATCTTTTCGTGTTACAATGTGTTGTTAAGGAGATACAAGCTAATATTTAAGGATGCGTTATTTCTTCTCATAAAGTGTTTCCAATATGTACTAATTTGTCTTTACTCTGCAAAATTGTATTTCCTTATAACGTGGTATTCTTACATATTCTTTCGAGAGAAATCTCTCCTGTGCCTTCTCTTTTGAGTCTCCACCCTTACACATACACGCAACACCAATGCTTTTCGAGTTAAAACATGTTGTTTAGGAAAAAGAAGATGATTTCGCACGATGCGGGATTTCCTTAAAACGTGGTTTTCTGAAAAATTTTGAGGAAAGAAAATTCTCCTGTGGGTTCTCTTTTGAGGCTCCATGTTTACA
The DNA here is from genome assembly GCF_947179515.1 of Apodemus sylvaticus. Classification (NCBI taxonomy): domain Eukaryota; kingdom Metazoa; phylum Chordata; class Mammalia; order Rodentia; family Muridae; genus Apodemus; species Apodemus sylvaticus. The sequence goes on along the minus strand of NW_026263085.1, from coordinate 40,716 downwards.
TGTACACGCCACACCAAATCTTTTCGAGTTATAACGTGTTGTTTAAGAGATACAAGCTAATTTTGTATGATGCGTTAATTCTTCTCATAAAGTGTTTCCAATACGTACATATTTGTCTTTACTCTGCAACACTGTATTTCCTTATACCGTGGTATTCTTACATATTCTTTCGAGAGAAAAGTATCCTGTGCGTTCCCTTTTGAGGCTACACACTTAGACATACAGGCAACACCAAAGCTTTTCGAGTTACAACGTGTTGTTAATGAAAAACAAGATTAATTCGCACGATGCGGGATTTCCTTAAAACGTGGTTTTCTGACAAATTTTGATGAATGAAAATTCTCCTGTGGGTTCTCTTTTGAGGCTCCACGTTTAGACGTACACGCCACACCAAATCCTTCGAGTTATCACGTGTTGCTTAGGAGATACAAGCTAATTTTTTATGATGCGTTATTTCTTCTCGTAAAGTGTTTCCAATACTTATGTATTTGTCTTTACTCTGCAACACTCTATTTCCTTATAACGTTGTCTTCTTACATTTTCTTTTGAGAGAAAACTCTCCTGTGCGTTCTCTTTAGAGGCTACAGGCTTAGACATACACGCAACACCAAAGCTTTTCAAGTTACAACGTGTTGTTTAGGAAAAACAAGATAATATTGCACGATGCGGGATTTCCTTAAAACGTGGTTTTCTGACAAATTTTGACGAAAGGAAGTTCTCCTGTGGTTTCTCTTTTGAGGCTACACTTGTAGACGTACGAGCCACAGCAAATGTTTTCAAGTTACAACGTGTTGTTTAGGAGATACAAACAAATTTTGTACGATGCGTTATTTCTTCTCGTAAAGTGTTTCCAATACGTACTTATTTGTCTTTAGTCTGCAACATTGTATTTCCTTATAACGTGTTATTCTTACATATTCTTTCGAGGGAAAACACTCCTGTGCGTTCTCTTTTGAGGCTACACGCTTAGACAAATACGCAACGCCAAAGCTTTTCGAGTTACAACGTGTGGTTTAGGAAAAACAAGATAATTTCGCACTATGCGAGATTTCCATAAAACGTGGTTTTCTGAAAAATTTTGATGAAAGAAAGTTCTCCTGTCGGTGCTCTTTTGAGGCTACACGTGTAGAGGTACGATTCATACCAAATCTTTTCGTGTTACAACGTGTTGTTTAGGAGATACAAGCTAATTTTGTACGATGCCTTATTTCTTCTCTTAAAGTGTTTCCAATAGGTATGTATTTGTCTATACTCTGCAACAGTGTATTTCCTTATAACGTTGTATTCTTACATATTCTTTCGAGAGAAAACTCTCCTGGGCGTTCTCTTTTGAGGCTACACGCTTAGACATACACACAACACCAAAGCTTTTCTATTTACAACGTGTTGTTTAGGAAAAACAAGATAATTTCGCATGATGCGAGATTTCTTTAAACGTGGTTTCTGACAAATTTTGATGAAAGAAAATTCTCCTTTGGGTTCTCTTTTGAGGTTACACGTTTAGACATACACGTCACACCAAATCTTTTCGAGTTACAACGTGTTGCTTAGGAGATACAAGTTAATTTCGTACGAAGTGTTATTTCTTCTCCTAAAGTGTTTCCAATATGTACTTATTTTTCTATTCTCTGCAAAATTGTATTTCGTTATAACGTGGTATTCTTACATATTCTTTCAAGAGAAAACTCTCCTGTGCATTCTCTTTTGAGGCTACACGCTTAGACATACACGCAACACCAAAGCTTTTCGAGTTACAACGTGTTGTTTAGGAAAAACAAGATAATTTCGCAGGATGCGAGATTTCCTTAAAACGTGGTTTCTGACAAATTTTGATGAAAGAAAATTCTCCTGTGGGTTCTCTTTTGAGGCTACACGTTTCGACGTACACATCACACCAAATCTTTTAGAGTTACAACATGTTGTTTAGGAGATACAAGCTAATTTTTTTCGATGCATTATTTCTTCTCATAAAGTGTTTCCAATATGTACTTATTTGTCTTTACTCTGCAAAATTGTATTTCCTTATAACGTGGTATTCTTACATATTCTTTCAAGAGAAAACGCTCCTGTGCCTTCTCTTTTGAGGCTCCACGCTTACACATACACGCAACACCAAAGCTTTTCAAGTTACAACATGTTGTTTAGGAAAAAGAAGATGATTTCGCATGATGCGGGATTTCCTTAAAACATGGTTTTCTGACAAATTTTTATGAAAGAAAATTCTCCTGTGGGTTCTCTTTTGAGGCTACATGTTTAAATGAACACGCCACACCAAATCTTTTAGAGTTACAACGTGTTGTTTAAGAGATACAAGCTAATTTTGTACGATGCGTTAATTCTTCTCCTAAAGTGTTTCCAATATGTACTTATTTGTCGTTACTCTGCAAAATTGTATTTCCTTATAACGTGGTGTTCTTACATATTCTTTTGAGAGAAAACTCTCCTGTGCCTTCTCTTTTGAGGCTCCACGCTTACACATACACGCAACACCAAAGCTTTTCCAGTTACAACATGTTGTTTAGGAAAAACAAGATAATTTCGCAGGATGCGAGATTTCCTTAAAACGTGGTTTCTGACAAATTTTGATGAAAGAAAATTCTCCTGTGGGTTCTCTTTTGAGGCTACACGTTTCGACGTACACATCACACCAAATCTTTTCGAGTTACAACATGTTGTTTAGGAGATACAAGCTAATTTTTTTCGATGCATTATTTCTTCTCATAAAGTGTTTCCAATATGTACTTATTTGTCTTTACTCAGCAAAATTGTATTTCCTTATAACGTGGTATTCTTACATATTCTTTCAAGAGAAAACGCTCCTGTGCCTTCTCTTTTGAGGCTCCACGCTTACACATACACGCAACACCAAAGCTTTTCAAGTTACAACATGTTGTTTAGGAAAAAGAAGATGATTTCGCATGATGCGGGATTTCCTTAAAACATGGTTTTCTGACAAATTTTTATGAAAGAAAATTCTCCTGTGGGTTCTCTTTTGAGGCTACATGTTTAAATGAACACGCCACACCAAGTCTTTTAGAGTTACAACGTGTTGTTTAAGAGATACAAGCTAATTTTGTACGATGCGTTAAGTCTTCTCCTAAAGTGTTTCCAATATGTACTTATTTGTCGTTACTCTGCAAAATTGTATTTCCTTATAACGTGGTGTTCTTACATATTCTTTTGAGAGAAAACTCTCCTGTGCCTTCTCTTTTGAGGCTCCACGCTTACACATACACGCAACACCAAAGCTTTTCCAGTTACAACATGTTGTTTAGGAAAAAGAAGATGATTTCGCACGATGCGGGATTTCCTTAAAACGTGGTTTTCTGAAAAATTTTGACGAAAGAAAATTCTCCTGTGTGTTCTCTTTTGAGGCTACATGTTTAGATGTACACGCCACACCAAATCTTTTCGAGTTACAACGTGTTGTTTAGGAGATACAAGCTAATTTTGTAAGATGTGTTAATTCTTCTCATAAAGTGTTTCCAATACGTACGTTTTAGTCTTTACTCTGCAACACTGTATTTCCTTATAACGTGGTAATCTTACATATTCTTTCGAGAGAAAACTATCCTGTGCGTTCCCTTTTGAGGCTACACACTTAGACAAACAGGCAACAACAAAGCTTTTCGAGTTAGAACGTGTTGTTTATGAAAAACAAGATAATTTCGCACGATGCGGGATTTCCTTAAAACGTGGTGTTCTGACAAATTTTGACGAAAGAAAATTCTCCTGTGGGTTCTCTTTTGAGGCTACACGTTTAGACGTGCACGCCACCCCAAATCCTTTCGAGTTACCACGTGTTGTTTAGGAGGTACAAGCTAATTTTGTACGATGCGTTATTTCTTCTCTTAAAGTGTTTCCAATACGTACACATTTGTCTTTACTCTGCAACACTCTATTTCCTTATAACGTTGTATTCTTACATGTTCTTTCGAGAGAAAACTCTCCTGTGCATTCTCTTTAGAGGCTACATGCTTAGACATACACGCAACACCAAAGCTTTCCGAGTTTCAACGTGTTGTTTAGGAAATCAAGATAATGTTGCACGATGCGGGATTTCCTTAAAACATGGTTTTCTGACAAATATTGACGAAAGAAACTTCTTCTGTGGGTTCTCTTTTGAGGCTACACGTTTAGACGTACAAGCCACACCAAATCTTTTCAAGTTACAACGTGTTGTTTAGGAGATACAAGCAAATTTTTTACGATGCGTTATTTCTTCTTGTAAAGTGTTTCCAATACGTACTTATTTGTCTTTACTCTGCAACACTGTATTTCCTTATAACGTGGTATTCTTACCTATTCTTTCGAGGGAAAACTCTCCTGTGTGTTCTCTTTTCAGGCTACACGCTCAGACATACACGCAACACCAAAGCTTTTCGAGTTACAGCGTGTTGTTTAGGAAAAACAAGATAATTTCGCACGATGCGAGATTTCCTTAAAACGTGGTTTCTGACAAATTTTGATGAATGAAAATTCTCCTGTGGGTTCTCTTTTGAGGCTACACGTTTAGACGTACACGTCACACCAAATCTTTTAGAGTTACAACATGTTGTTTAGGAGATACAAGCTAATTTTGTACGATGCATTAATTCCTCTGGTAAAGTGTTTCCAATACTTATGTATTTGTCTTTACTCTGCAACACTCTATTTCCTTATAACGTTGTATTCTTACATATTCGTTCGAGAGAAAACTCTCCTGTGCGTTCGCTTTAGAGGCTACAGGCTTAAACATACACGCAACACCTAAGCTTTTCGAGTTACAACGTGCTGTTTAGGAAAAAGTAGATAATTTTGCACGATGCGGGATTTCCATAAAACGTTGTTTTCTGACAAATTTTGAAGAAAGAAAGTCCTCCTGTGGGCACTCTTTTGAGGCTGCACGTGTAGACATACGAGCCACACCAAATCTTTTCGAGTTACAACGTGTTGCTTAGGAAATACAAGCAAATTTTGTACGAAGCATTATTTCTTCTCGTAAAGTGTTTCCAATACGTACTTATTTGTCTTTACTATGCAACACTGTATTTCCTTATAACGTGGTATTCTTACATATTCTTTCGAGGGAAAACTCTCCTGTGCGTACTCTTTTGAGGCTACATGCTTAGACAAACACGCAACGCCAAAGCTTTTCGAGTTACAACGTGTTGTTTAGGAAAAACAAGATAATTTCGCACGATGCGAGATTTCCATAAAACGCGGTTTATTGAAAAATTTTGACTAAAGTAAGTTCTCCTGTAGGTTCTCTTTTGAGGCTACACGTGTAGAGGTATGAGCCACACCAAATATTTTCGAGTTACAACATTTTGTTTAGGAGATACAAGCTAATTTTGTACGATGCGTTATTTCTTCTCTTAAAGTGTTTCCAATACGTACGTATTTGTCTTTACTCTGCAACACTGTATTTCCTTATAAAGTGGTATTCTTACATATTCTTTCAAGAGAAATTTCTCCTATGCGTTCTCTTTTGAGGCTACATGCTTAGACATAAACGCAACCCCAAAGCTTTTCGAGTTACAACGTGTTGTTTAGGAAAAACAAGATAATTTCGCACGATGCGAGATTTCTTTAAAACGTGGTTTCTGACAAATTTGATGAAAGAAAATTCTCCTGTGGGTTCTCTTTTGAGGCTACACGTTTAGACATACACGTCACACCAAATCTTTTCGAGTTACAACGTGTTGTTTAGGAGATACAAGTAAATTTTTTACGATGCGTTATTTCTTCTCCTAAAGTGTTTCCAATATGTACTTATTTGTCTTTACTCTGCAAAATTGTATTTCCTTATAACGTGGTATTCTTACATATTCTTTCGAGAGAAAACTCTCCTGTGCCTTCTCTTTTGAGGCTCCACGCTTACACATACACGCAACACCAAAGCTTTTCGAGTTACAACATGTTGTTTAGGAAAAAGAAGATGATTTTCCACGATGCAGGATTTACTTAAAACGTGGTTTTCTGAAATATTTTGACGAAAGAAAATTCTCCTGTGGGTTCTCTTTTGAGGCTACAGGTTTAGAAGTACACGCCACGCCAAATCTTTTCGAGTTACAACGTGTTGTTTAGGAGATACAAGCTAATTTTGGACGTTGCCTTAATTCTTCTCGTAAAGTGTTTCCAATACGTACGTATTTGTCTTTACTCTGCAACACTGTATTTCCTTATAACGTGGTATTCTTACATATTCTTTCGAGAGAAAACTATCCTTTGCGTTCCCTTTTGAGGTTACACACTTAGACATACAGGCAACACCAAAGCTTTTCGAATTACAACGTGTTGTTTATGAAAAACAAGATAATTTCGCACATTGCGGGATTTCCTTAAACCCTTGTGTTCTGACAAATTTTGACGAAAGAAAATTCTCCTGTGGGTTCTCTTTTGATGCTACACGTTTAGACATGCACTCCACACCAAATCCTTTCGAGTTACCACGTGTTGTTTAGAAGATACAAGCTAATTTTGTACGATGTGTTATTTCTTCTCGTAAAGTGTTTCCAATACGTACGTATTTGTCTTTGTCTGCAACACTGTATTTCCTTATAACGTGGTATTCTTACATATTCTTTTGAGCGAAAACTCTCCTGTGAGTTCTCTTTTGAGGCTACACGTTTACACATACACACAACACCAAAGCTTTTCGAGTTACAACGTGTTGTTTAGGAAAAACTAGATAATTTCGCATGATGCGAGATTTCCATACACGTGGTTTTCTGAAAAATTTGACGAAAGAAAGTTCTCCTGTGGGTTCTTATTTGATGCGACACTTGTAGAGGTACGGGCCACACCAAATCTTTTCGAGTTACAAAGTGTTGTTTAGGAGATACAAGCTAATTTTTTATGATGCGTTATTTCTTCTCTTAAAGTTTTTCCAATACGTAAGTAGTTGTCTTTACTCTACAACACTGTATTTCCTTATAACGTGGTATTCCTACATATTCTTTCGAAAGAAAACTCTCCTGTGCGTTCTCTTTTGAGGCTACACGCTTAGACATACACGCAACCCCAAAGCTTTTCGATTCACAACGTGTTGTTTAGGAAAAACAAGATAATTTCGCACGATGCGAGATTTCCGTAAACGTGGTTTCTGACAAATTTTGATGAAAGAAAATTCTCCTGTGGGTTCTCTTTTGAGGATACACGTTTATACGTACACGTCACACCAAATATTTTCGAGTTACAACGTGTTGTTTAGGAGATACAAGCTAATTTTTTACGATGCATTATTTCTTCTCGTAAAGTGTTTCCAATATGTACTTATTTATCTTTACTCTGCAAAATTGTATTTCCTTTTAAGGTGGTATTCTTACATATTCTTTAGAGAGAAAACTCTCCTGTGCCTTTTCTTTTGAGGCTCCACGCTTACACATACACGCAATACCAAAGCTTTTCGAGTTACAACATGTTGTTTAGGAAAAAGAAGATGATTTTGCATGATGCGGGATATCCTTAAAATTTTCTGAAAAATTTTGACGAAAGAAAATTCTCCTGTGGGTTCTCTTTTGATGCTACATGTTTAGACGTACACGCCACACCAAATCTGTTCGAGTTACAACGTGTTGTTTAGGAGATACAAGCTACTTTTTTACAATGCGTTAATTCTTCTCATAAAGTGTTTCCAAGTAGTACGTGTTTGTCTTTACTCTCAACATTGTATTTCCTTATAACGTGGTCTTCTTACATATTCTTTCGATAGAAAACTGTCCTGTGCGTTCCCTTTTGTGGCTACACACTGAGATATACAGGCAACACCAAAGCTATTCAAGTTACAACATGTAGTTTAGGAAAAAGAAGATGATTTCGCAAGATGCGGGATTTCCTTAAAACGTGGTTTTCTGAAAAATTTTGACGAAAGGAAATTCTCCTGTGGGTTCTCTTTTGTGGCTACACGTTTAGACGTACGCGCCACACCAAAGCTTTTCGAGTTACAACGTGCTTCTTAGGAAATACAAGCTAATTTTTTACGATGCATTATTTCTTCTCGTAAAGTGCTTCAAATACGTATGTATCTATCTTTACTCTGCCACACTGTATTTCCTTATAACGTGGTATTCTTACTTATTCTTTCGAGAGAAAACTCTCCTGTGCGTTCTCTTTTGAGTCTACACGCTTAGACATACATGCAGCACCAAAGCTTTTCGAGTTACAACGTGTTGTTTATGAAAAACAAGATAATTTCCAGGATGCGGGATTTCCATAAAACGTGGTATTCTGACAAATTTTGACGAAAGAAAATTCTCCTGTGAGTTCTCTTTTGAGGCTACAGATTTAGACGTACACGCCATATCAAATCTTTTCGAGTAACATCGTGTTGTTTAGGAGATACAAGCTAATGTTGTACGATGCGTTATTTCTTCTCGTAAAGTGTTTCCAATACATACGTATTTGTCTTTACTCTGCAACACTGTATTTCCTTAAAATGTGGTATTCTTATATATTCTTTCGAGAGAAAACTCTCCTGTGCGTTCTCTTTTGAGGCCATACGTTTAGACATACACGCAACACCAAAGCTTTTCGAGTTACAACGTGTTTTTTAGGAAAAGCAAGATAATTCCGCACAATGCGGGATTTCCTTAAAACGTGGTTTTCTGAAAAAAATTTGAGGAAAGAAAATTCTCCTGAGGGTTCTCTTTTGATGCTACACGTTTAGATGTAAACACCACACCAAATCTTTTCGAGTTACAACGTGTTGTTTACACCAAAGCTTTTCGAGTTACAACGTGTTGTTTAGGAAAAACAAGATAATTTCGCACGATGTGGGATTTCCTTAAAACGTGGTTTTCTGACATATTTTGACTAAAGAAAATTCTCCTGTGGGTTCTCTTTTGAGGCTACACGTTTCAACGTACACGCCACACAAAATCTTTTCGCGTTACAACGTGTTGTTTAGGAAATACAAGCTAATTTTGTACGATGTATCATTCCTTCTCGTAAAGTGTTTCCAATATGTATGTATCTGTCTTTACTCTGCAACACTGTATGTCCTTATAACGTGGTATTCTTACATATTCTTTCGAGAGAATACTCTCTTGTGCGTTCTCTTTTGAGGCTACATGCTTCGACATACATGCAAAACCAAAGCTTTTCGAGTTACAACGTGTTGTTTAGGAAAAACCAGATAATTTCACACGATGCCGGATTTCCTTAAAACGTGGTTTTCTGAAAAAATTTTGACGAAAGAAAATTCTCCTGTGGGTTCTCTTTTGAGGCTACACCTTTAGATGTAAACACCACACCAAATCCTTTCGAGTTACTACGTGTTGTTTAGGAGATACAAGCTAATTTTTTCCCATGCATTATTTCTTCTCGTAAAGTGTTTCAAATACGTACATAATTGTCTTTACTCTGTAACACTGTTTTTCCATATAACGTAGTATTCCTACATATTCTTTCGAGAGAAAACTCTCCTGTGCGTTCTCTTTTGAGGCTACATTCTTAGACATACACCCAATACCAAAGCTTTTTGAGTTACAACGTGTTGTTTAGGAAAAACAAGATAATTTCGCACGATGTGGGATTTCCTTAAAACGTGGTTTTCTGACAAATTTTGACCAAAGAAAATTCTACTGTGGGTTCTCTTATAAGGCTACACTTTTAGACGTACACGCCACACCAAATCTTTTCGAGTTACGACGTGTTGTTTAGGAGAAACAAGCTAATTTTGTACGATTCAAAAGAGAACCCACAGGAGAATTTTCTTTCGTCAAAATTTGTCAGAAAACCACGTTTTAAGGAAATCCCGCATCGTGCGAAATTATTTTGTTTTTCATAAACAACACATTGTAACTCGAAAAGCTTTGGTGTTACCTGTATGTCTAAGTGTGTAGCCTCAAAAGGGAACGCACAGGATAGTTTTCTCTCGAAAGAACATGTAAGAAAACCACGTTTTAAGGAAATAAAGTGTTGCAGAGTAAAGACAAATACGTACATATCGGAAACACTTTACAAGAAGAATTAACGCATTGTACAAAATTAGCTTGTATCTCCTAAACAACACGTTGTAATTCGAAAAGATTTGGTGTGGCATGTACGTCTAAATATGTAGCCTCAAAAGAGAACACACAGGAGAATTTTCTTTCGTCAAAACTTTTCAGAAAACCACGTTTTAAGCTAATCCCGCATCGTTCAAAATCATCTCCTTTTTCCTAAACAACATGTTGTAACTCGAAAAGCTTTGGTGTTGCGTGTATGTGTAAGGATGGAGCCTCAAAAGAGAAGGCACAGGAGAGTTTTCCCTGCGTGTAGCCTCAAAAGAGAACGCACAGTAGAGTTTTCTCTCGAAAGAATATGTAAGGATACCACATTACAAGGAAATACAGTGTTGCAGAGTAAAGACTAATACATATGTATTGGAAAAACTTTATGAGAGAAATAACGCATCTTGCAAAATTAGCTTATATGTCCTAAACAACACGTTGGAACTCGAAAAGATTTGGTGTGGCATGTACGTCTAAACGTGTAGCCTCAAAAGAGTACCCACAGGAGAGTTTTATTTCTTCAAAATTTGTCAGAAAACCACGTTTTAAGGAAATCCCGCATCGTGCGAAATTATGTTGTTTTTCCTAAATAACACGTTGTAACTCGAAAAGCTTTGGTGTTGTGTGTATATCTAAGCACGTAGCCTCAAAGGAGAATGCACAGGAGAGTTTTCTCTCGAAAGAATATGCAAGAATACCACGTTATAAGGAAATACAGTGTTGCAGAGTAAAGGCAAATATTTACGTAATGGAAACACTTAAACTTTATGAGAAGAAATAACGCTTCGTAAAAAAATTAGCTTGTATCTCCTAAACAACACGATGTAACTCGAAAAGATTTGATGTGGTATGTACGTCTAAATGTGTAGCCTCAAAAGAGAACCCACAGGAGTATTTTCTTTCGTCAAAATTTGTCAGAAAACCACGTTTTAAGGAAATCCCGCATCGTGCTAAATTATCTTGTTTTTCCTAAACAACACATTGTAACTCGAAAAGCTTTGGTGTTGCGTGTATGTCAAAGCATGTAGCCTCAAAAGAGAACGCACAGGAGAGTTTTCTCTCGAAAGAATATGTAAGAATACCACGTTATAAGGAAATACAGTGTTGCAGAGTAAAGACAAATACGTACTTATTGGAAACACTTAAACTTTACGAGAAGAAATAAGGCATCGTAAAAAATTAGTATGTATCTCCTAAACATCACGTTATAACTCGAAAAGATTTGGTGTGGTGTGTACGTCTAAACGTGTAGCCTCAAACGAGAACCCACAGGAGAATTTTCGTTCATCAAAATTTGTCAGAAAACCACGTTTTATGGAAATCCTGCATCGTGCGAAATTATCTTGTTTTTCCTAAGCAACACGTTGTAACGCGAAAACCTTTGGTGTTGCGTGTATGTCTAAGCGTGTAGCCTCAAAAGAGAATGCAAAGGAGAGTTTTTTTCTCGAAAGAATATATAAGAATACCACGTTATTAGGAAATACAGTGTTGCAGAGTAAAGACAAATATTTACGTATTGGAAAAACTTTACGAGAAGAAATAACGCATCTTACAAAATTAGCTTGTATCTCCTAAACAACACGTTGTAACTTAAAAAGATTTGGTGTGGCGTGTACGTCTAATCGTGTGGCCTCAAAAGAGAAACCATAGGAGAATTTTCTTTGGTCAAAATTTGTCAGAAAACCACGTATGAAGGAAATACCGCATCATGCGAAATTATCTTGTTTTTCCTAAACAAAACGTTTTAACTCGAAAAGCTTTGGTGTTGCGTGTATGTCTAAGCGTGTAGCCCCAAAAGAGAACGCACAGGAGAGTTTTCTCTCGAAAGAATATGTAAGAATACCACGTTGTAAGGAAATACAGTGTTGCAGAGTAAAGGAAAATACATATGTATTGGAAACGCAACATCAAATCTTTTCGAGTTACAACGTGTTGTTTAGGAAAAGCAAGATAATTTCGCACGATGAGTGATTTCCTTAAAACATGGTTTTCTGAGAAATATTAACGAAAAAAAATTCTCCTGTGGGTTATCTTTTGAGGCTACACGTTTAGACGTGCACGCCACACCAAATCTTTTCGAGTTACAAACTGTTGTTTAGGAGATACAAGCTAATTTTTTATGATGCTTTATTTCTTCTTGTAAGGTGTTTCCAATAGGTACGTATTTGCCTTTAGTCTGCAACACTGTATTTCCTTATAACGTGGTATTCTTACATATTCTTTCGAGAGAAAACTTTCCTGTGCGTCCTCTTTTGAGGCTACACGCTTAGACATACACGCAATAGCAAAGATTTTCGCGTTACAATGTGTTGTTTAGGAAAAACAAGATAATTTCACACGAAGAGGGATTTCCTTAATACGTGATTTTCTGACAAATTTTGACCAAAGAAAATTCTCCTATGGGTTCTCATTTGAGACTACACGTTTAGACGTACAGGCCACACCAAATCTTTTTAAGTTACAACATGTTGTTTAGGAGATACAAGCTAATTTTTTTACGATGCATTATTTCATCTCGTAAAGTTTAACTTTTTCCAATAAGTATGTATTTGCCTCTACTCTGCAACACTGTATTTCCTTATAACGTGGTATTCTTACATATTATTTCGAGAGAAAACTCTCCTGTGCGTTCTCGGATTTCCTTAAACCGTTGTGTTCTGACAAATTTTGAAGAAAGAAAATTCTCCTGTGGGTTCTCTTATGATGCTACACGTTTAGACATGCACGCCACACCAAATCCTTTCGAGTTACCACGTGTTGTTTAGGAGATACAGGCTAATTTTGTACGATGTGTTATTTCTTCTCGTAAATTGTTTCCAATACGTACGTATTTGTCTTTCTCTGCAACGCTGTATTTCCTTATAACGTGGTATTCTTACATATTCTTTCGAGGGAAAACTCTCCTGAGCGTTCTCTTTTGAGGCTACATGTTTAGACATACAAGCAACACCAAAGCTTTTCGAGTTACAACGTGTTGTTTAGGAAAAACTAGATAATTTCGCACGATGCGAGATTTCCATAAACGTGGTTTTCTGAAAAATTTGACAATAGAAAGTTCTCCTGTGGGTTCTCTTTTGAGGCTACATGTTTAGACGTACACGCCACACCAAATCTGTTCGAGTTACAACGTGTTGTTTAGGAGATACAAGCTAATATTTTACAATGTGTTAATTCTTCTCATAAAGTGTTTCCAATACGTACGTATTTGTCTTTACTCTGCAACATTGTATTTCCTTATAACGTGGTATTCTTACATATTCTTTCGATAGAAAACTGTCCTGTGCGTTCCCTTTTGTGGCTACACACTTAGACATACAGGCAACACCAAAGCTATTCAAGTTACAACATGTAGTTTAGGAAAAAGAAGATGATTTCGCAGGACGCGGGATTTCCTTAAAACGTGGTTTTCTGAAAAATTTTGACGAAAGAAAATTCTCCTGTGGGTTCTCTTTTGTGGCTACACATTTAGACATACACGCCACACCAAAACCTTTCGAGTTACAATGTGCTTTTTAGGAAATACAAGCTAATTTTCTACGATGCATTATTTCTTCTCGTAAAGTGTTTCAAATACGTATGTATCTATCTTTACTCTGCAACACTGTACTTCCTTATAACGTGGTATTCTTACATATTCGTTCGAGAGAAAACTCTCCTGTGCATTCTCTTTTAAGGCTACACGCTTAGACATACACGCAGCACCAATGCTTTTCGAGTTACAACGTGTTGTTTAGGAAAAACAAGATAATTTCGCACGATGCGGGATTTCCTTAAAACGTTTTTTTTCTGACAAATTTTGACGAAAGAAAATTCTCCTGTGGGTTCTCTTTTGAGGCTACACGTTTAGACTTACATGCCACACCAAATCTTTTCGAGTTACAACATGTTGTTTAGGAGATACAAGCTAATTTTGTAATATGCATTATTTCTTCTCGTAAAGTGTTTCCAATACATACGTATCTGTCTTTACTCTGCAACACTGTATTTCCTTATATCGTGGTATTCTTATATATTCTTTCGAGAGAAAACTCTCCTGTGCGTTCTCTTTTGAGGCCACACGTTTAGACATACACGCAACACCAAAGCTTTTGGAGTTACAACGTGTTGTTTAGGAAAAACAAGATAATTTCGCACAATGCGGGATTTCCTTAAAACGTGGTTTTCTGACAAATTTGACGAAAGAAAATTCTCCTGTGGGTTCTCGTTGAGGCTACACGTTTCAACTTACACGCCACACCAAATCCTTCGAGTTACAACGTGTTGTTTAGGAAATACAAGCTAATTTTGTACGATGTATTATTCCTTCTCGTAAAGTGTTTCCAATAAGTAAGTATCTGTCTTTACTCTGCAATACTGTATTTCCTTATAACGTGGTATTCTTACATATTCTTTCGAGAGAATACTCTACTGTGCATTCTCTTTTGAGGCTACACACTTAGACATACACGCAACACCAAAGCTTTTCGAGTTACAATGTGTTGTTTAGGAAAACAAGATGATTTCGCATGATGCAGGATGTCCTTAAAACGTGGTTTTCTGAAAAAATTTTGACGAGAGAAAATTCTCCAGTGGGTTCTCTTTTGAGGCTACACGTTTAGATGTAAACACCACAGCAAATCTTTTCGAGTTACAACGTGTTGTTTCGGAGATACAAGCTAATTTTGTACCATGTGTTATTTCTTCTCGTTAAGTGTTTCCAATATGTAAGAATTTGTCTTTACTCTGCAACACCGTATTTCCTTATAACGTGGTATTCTTACATATTCTTTCGAGAGAAAACTCTCCTGTGCGTTCTCTTTTGAGGCTACATGCTTAGACATACACGTAACACCAAAGCTTTTCGAGTTACAACGTGTTGTTTAGGAAAAACAAGATAATTTCGCACAATGCGGGATTTCCTCAAAACGTGATTTCTGAAAAATTTTGACGAAAGAAAATTCTCCTGTGGGTTCTCTTTTGAGGCTACGCATTTAGATGTAAACACCACACCAAACAGTTTCAAGTTACAACGTGTTGTTTAGGAGATACAACCTAACTTTGAACGATGCGTTATTTCATCTCTAAAAGTGTTTCCAATAAGTACCTATTTGTCTTTAGTCTGCAACACTGTATTTCCTTCGAACGTGGTATTCTTACATCTTATTTCAAGAGAAAACACTCCTGTGCATTGGCTTTTGAGGATACAGGCTTAGACATACACGCAACAGCAAAGCTTTTCATGTTACAACGTGTTGTTTAGGAAAAACAAGATAATTTCGCACGATGCGGGATTACCATAAAACGTGATTTTCTGACATATTTTGACGAAAGAAAATTCTCCTGTGGGTTCTCTTTTGAGGCTACACATTTAGACGTACATGCCACACCAACTCTTTTCGAGTTACAACGTGTTGTTTAGGAGATACAAGCTAATTTTGTATGATGCGTTATTTCTTCTCATAAAGTGTTTCCAATACGTACGTATTTGTCTTTATTCTGCAACACTGTATTTCCTTACAACGTGGTATTCTTACATATTCTTTTGAGAGAAAACTCTCCTGTGCATTCTCTTTTGAGGCTACACGCTTAGATATACAATTAACACCAAAGCTTTTCGAGTTACAACATGTTGTTTAGGAAAAACAAGATAATTTCGCACAATGCGGGATTTCCTAAAAACGTGATTTCTGAAAAATTTTGAAAGAAGAAAAATCTCCTCTGGGTTCTCTTTTGAGGCTACAAGTTTAGTCGTACACCCCACACCAAATCGTTTCGAGTGACAACGTGATGTTAAGGAGATACAAGCTAATTTTGAATGATGCGTTATTTCATCTCTAAAAGTGTTTCCAGTACGTACGTATTTGTCTTTAGTCTACAACACTGTATTTCCTTACAACGTGGTATTCTTACATCTTCTTTTGAGAGAAAATTCTCCTGTGGGTTCTCTTTTGAGGCTACACGAGTTACAACGTGTTGTTTAGGAGAGACAAGCTAATTTTTTATAATGCGTTAATTTTTTTCATAAAGTGTTTCCAAGCTAATTTTGAACGATGCATTATTTCTTCGTGTAGCCTCAAAAGAGAACCCTAAACAACACGTTGTAACTCGAAAAGTTTTGGTGTTGCGTGTATGTCTAAACGTGTGGCCTCAAAAGAGAAGGCACAGGAGAGTTTCTCTCGAAAGAATATGTAAGAATACCACGTTATAAGGAAATACAGTGTTGCAGAGTAAAGACAAATACATACGTATTGGAAACACTTTACGAGAAGAAATAACGCATCGTACAAAATTAGCTTGTATCTCCTAAACAACACGTTGTAACTCGAAAATATTTGGTGTGGCGTGTACGTGTAAACATGTAGCCTCAAAAGAGAACCCACAGGATAATTTTCGTTCGTCAATATTTGTCAGAAAACAACGTTTTAAGGAAGTCCCACATCGTGCGAAATTATCTTGTTTTTCCTAAACAACATGTCGTAACTCGAAAAGCTTTGGTGTTGCGTGTATGTCTAAGCGTGTAGCCTCAAAAGAGAAGGCACAGGAGAGTTTTCTCTCGAAAGAATATGTAAGAATACCACGTTATAAGGAAATACAATGTTGCAGTGTAAATACAAATACTTATGTATAGGAAACACTTTACGAGAAGAAATAAAGCATCGTACAAAATTAGCTTTTATCTCCTAAACAACACGTTGTAACTCGAAATATTTTGTGTGTCGTGTACGTCTAAACGTGTAGCCTCAAAAGAGAAGGCACAGGAGAGTTTTCTCTCGAAAGAATATGTAAGAATACCACGTTTTAAGGAAATACAGAGTTGCAGAGTAAAGACAAATATGTACGTATTGGCAACACCTTACGAGAAAAAATAAGGCATCGTACAAAATTAGTCTGTATCTCCTAAACAACACGTTGTAACTGAAAAGGATTTGGTGTGGCGTGTACGTCTAAACGTGTAGCCTCAAAAGAGAACCAACAAGAGAATTTTCTTTGGTCAAAATTTTTCAGAAAACCACGTTTTAAGGAAATCCCGCATCTTGCGAAATTATCTTGTTTTTCCTAAACAACACGTTGTAACTCGAAAAGCTTTGGTGTTGCCTGTATGTCTAAGCGTGTAGCCTCAAGAGAGAAGGCACAGGAGAGTTTTTTCTCGAAAGAATATGTAAGAATACCACGTTTTAAGGAAATACAGTGTTGCAGAGTAAAGACAAATACATTCGTATTGGCAACACTTAACGAGAAGAAATAACGCATCGTACAAAATTAGTCTGTATCTACTAAACAACACGTTGTAACTCGAAAAGATTTGGTGTGGCGTGTACGTCTAAATGTGTAGCCTCAAAAGAGAACCCACAGCAGAATTTTCTTACATCAAAATTTGTCAGAAAACCACGTTTTATGGAAATCCCGCATCTTGCGAAATTATCTTGTTTTTCCTAAACAACACGTTGTAACTCGAAAAGCTTTGGTGTTGCGTGTATGTCTAAGCGTGTAGCCTCAAAAGAGAAGGCACAGGAGAGTTTTCTCTCGAAAGAATATGTAAGAATACCACGTTATAAGGAAATACAGTGTTGCAGAGTAAAGACAAATACGTACGTATTGGAAACACTTTAGGAGAAGAAATAATGCTTCGTGCAAAATTAGCTTGTATTTCCTAAACAACACGTTTAACTCGAAAAGATTTGGTGTCACCTGTGTGTCTAAACGTGTAGTCTCAAAAGAGAACCCACAGGAGAACTTTCTTTCATCAAATTTTGCCAGAAAACCACATTTTAAAGAAATCCCACATCGTGCGAAATTATCTTGTTTTTCCTAAACAACATGTCGTAACTCGAAAAGCTTTGGTGTTGCGTGTATGTGTAAGCGTGTAGCCTCAAAAGAGAAGGCACAGGAGAGTTTTCTCTCGAAAGAATATGTAAAAATACCACGTTATAAGGAAAGACAGTGTTGCAGAGTAAAGACAAATACTTATGTATAGGAAACACTTTACGAGAAGAAATAACGCATCGTACAAAATTAGCTTTTATCTCCTAAACAACACGTTGTAACTCGAAATATTTTGTGTGGCGTGTACTTCTAAACGTGTAGCCTCAAAAGAGAAGGCACAGGAGAGTTTTCTCTCGAAAGAATATGTAAGAATACCACGTTTTAAGGAAATACAGAGTTGCAGAGTAAAGATAAATATGTACGTATTGGCAACACCTTACGAGAAAAAATAAGGCATCGTACAAAATTAGTCTGTATCTCCTAAACAACATGTTGTAACTGAAAAAGATTTGGTGTGGCGTGTACGTCTAAACGTGTAGCCTCAAAAGAGAACCCACAGGCAAATTTTCTTTCGTCAAAATTTTTCAGAAAACCACGTTTTGAGGAAATCCCGCATCTTGCGAAATTATCTTGTTTTTCCTAAACAACACGTTGTAACACGAAAAGCTTTGGTGTTGCGTGTATGTCTAAGCGTGTAGCCTCAAAAGAGAAGGCACAGGAGAGTTTTTTCTCGAAAGAATATGTAAGAATACCACGTTTTAAGGAAATATCGTGTTGCAGAGTAAAGACAAATACATATGTATTGGCAACACTTTACGAGAAGAAATGACGTATCGTACAAAATTAGTCTGTATCTCCGAAACAAAACGTTGTAACTCGAAAAGATTTGGTGTGGCGTGTACGTCTAAACGTGTAGCCTCAAAAGAGAACCCACAGGAGAATTTTCTTAGGTCAAAATTTGTCAGAAAACCTCGTTTTAAGGAAATCCCGCATCTTGCGAAATTATCTTGTTTTTCCTAAACAACACGTTATAACTAGAAAAGCTTTGGTGTTGCGTGTACATCTAAGCGTGTAGCCTCAAAAGGGAATGCACAGGAGAGTTTTCTCTCGAAAGAATATGTAAGAATACCACGTTATAAGGAAATACAGTGTTGCAGAGTAAAGACAAAAGTAGGTATTGGAAATACTTTACGAGAAGAAATAACTCTTTATGCAAAATTAGCTTGTATCTCCTAAACAACACGTTGTAACTCGAAATGATTTGGTGTGGCGTGTACATCTAAACGTGTGGCCTCAAAAGAGAACCCACGGGATAATTTTCTCTTGTCAAAATTTGTCAGAAAACCACGTTTTATGGAAATCCCTCATCGTGCGAAATTATCTAGTTTTTCATAAACAACACGTTATAACTTGAAAAGCTTTGGTGTTGCGTGTATGTCTAAGCCTATAGCCTCAAAAGAGAATGCACAGGAGAGTTTTCTCTCGAAAAAATATGTTAAAATACCACGTTATAAGGAAATACAGAGTTGCAGAGTAAAGACAAATAGGTATGTATTGGAAACACTTTACGAGAAGAAATAACGCATTGTACAAAATTAGCTTGTATCTCCTAAACAACACGTTGTAACTCGAAAGGATTTGGTGTGGCCTGTACGTCTAAATGTGTAGCCTCAAAAGAAAACCCACAGGATAATTTTCTTTCGTTAAAATTTTTCAGAAAACCACATTTTATGGAAATCCCGCATCGTTCGAAATTATCTTGTTTTTCCTAAACAACATATAGTAACTCGAAAATCTTTTGTTTGCGTGTATGTCTAAGGGTGTAGCCTCAAAAGAGAAGGCACAGGAGAGTTTTCTCTCGAAAGAATATGTAAGAATACCACGTTATAAGGAAATACAGTGTTGAAGAGTAAAGACAAATACGTACATATTGGAAACACTTTACGAGAAGAAATAACGCATCGTACAAAATTAGCTTGTATCTCCTAATCAACACGTTGTAACTCGAACTGATTTGGTGTGCTGTTTACATCTAAACGTGTAGCCTCCAAAGAGAACCCACAGGAGAATTTTGTTTCGTCAAAATTTGTCAGAAAACCACGTTTTAAGGAAATACCGCATCGTGTGAAATTACCTTGTTTTTCCTAAACAACACGTTGTATCTCGAAAAGCTTTGGTGTTGTGTGTAGGTCTAAGCGTGTAGCCTCAAAAGAGAACGCAGAGGAGAGTTTTCTCTCGAAAGAATATGTAAGAATACCACGTTATAAGTACATACAGTGTTGCAGAGTAAAGATAAATAGGTACGTATTGTAAATACTTTATGAGAAGAATTAATGCATGGTACAAAATTAGCTTGTATCTCCTAAACAACTCCTTGTAACTCGAAAGGATTTGGTGTGGCTCGTACGTATACATGTGTAACCTCAAAAAAGAACCCACAGGAGAACTTTCTTTCGTCAAAATTTGTCCAAAAACCACGTTTTAGGGAAATCTCTCATCGTGCAAAATTATCTTGTTTTTCCTAAACAACACGTTGTAACTCAAAAAGCTTTGGTGTTACGTGTATGTCTGAGCTTGTAGCCTCTAAAGAGAACGCACAGGAGAGTTTTCTCTCGAAAGAACATGTAAGAATACAACGTTATAAGGAAATACAGTGTTGCAGAGTAAAGACAAATACGTACGTATTGGAAACACTTTACGAGAAGAAATAACGCATCGTAAAAAATTAGCTTGTATCTCCTAAACAACACGTGGTAACTCGAAAGGATTTGGTGTGGCGTGTACTTCTAAACGTGTAGCCTCAAAAGAGAACCCACAGGAGAATTTTCTTTCGTCAAAATTTGTCAGAAAACCACGTTTTAAGGTAATCCTGCATTGTGCGAAATTATCTTGTTTTTCCTAAACAACACGTTGTAACTCGAAAAGCTTTGGTATTGCCTGTATGTCTAAGTGTGTAGCCTCAAAAGGGAACGCACAGGATAGTTTTCTCTCAAAATAATATGTAAGAATACCACGTTATAAGGAAATACAATGTTGCAGAGTAAAGACAAATACATACTTACTGGAAACACTTTACGAGAAGAATTAACGCATTGCAAAAAATTAGCTTGTATCTCCTAAACAACACGTTGTAACTCGAAAAGATTTGGTGTGGCGTGTACGTCTAAATATGTAGCCTCAAAAGAGAACCAACAGGAGAATTTTCTTTCGTCAAAATTTTTCAGAAAACCACGTTTTAAGGAAATCCCGCATCGTGCGAAATCATCTCCTTTTTCCTAAACAACATGTTGTGACTCGAAAAGCTTTGGTGTTGCGTGTATGTGTAAGCGTGGAGCCTCAAAAGAGAAGGCACAGGAGAGTTTTCTGTCGAAAGAATATGTAAGAATACCACGTTATAAAGAAATACAATTTTGCAGATTAAAACAAATAAGTACATATTGGAAACACTTTACGAGAAGAAATAACGCATCGTACAAAATTAACTTGTATCACCAAACAGCACGTTGTAAATCGAAATGATTTGGTGTGACGTGTATGTCTAAACGTGTAGCCTAAAGAGAGAACCCACAGGATAATTTTCTTTCATCAAAATTTGTCAGAAACCACGTTTTAAGGAAATCTCACATCGTGCGAAATTATCTTGTTTTTCCTAAACACCACGCTGTAACTCGAAAAGCTTTGGTGTTGCGTGTATGTCTAAGCTTGTAGCCTCAAAAGAGAACGCACAAGAGAGTTTTCTCTTGAAAGATTATGTACGAATACCACGTTATAAGGAAATACAATTTTGCAGAGTAAAGACAAATAAGTACATACTGGAAACACTTTACGAGAAGAAATAACGCATCGTACAAAATTAGATTGTATCTCCTAAACAACACGTTGTAACTCGAAAAGATTTGGTGTGACGTGTACGTCTAAAAGTGTAACCTCAAAAGAGAACCCACAAGAGAATTTTCTTCCCTCAAAATTTGTCAGAAACCACGTTTTAAGGAAATCTCTCATCGTGCGAAATTATCTTGTTTTTTTCTAAACAACACGTTGTATCAGGAAAAGATTTGGTGTTGTGTGTATGTCTAAGAGTGTAACCTCAAAAGAGAACGCACAGGATAGTTTTCTCTCGAAAGGATATGTAAGAATACCATGTTATAAGGAAATACAATGTTGCAGAGTCAAGACAAATACGTACGTATTGGAAACACTTTACGAGAAGAATTAACGCATCGTAAAAAATTAGCTTGTATCTCCTAAACAACACGTTGTAACTCGAAAAGATTTGGTGTGGCTCATACCTCTACACGTGTAGCCTCAAAAGAGAACCCACAGGAGAATTTTCTTTATTCAAAATTTTTCAGAAAACCACGTTTTAAGGAAATCCCGCATCGTGCGAAATCATCTATTTTCCAAAACAGCATGTTGTAACTCGAAAAGCTTTGGTGTTGCATGTATGTGTAAGTGTGGAGCCTCAAAAGTGAAGGCACAGGAGAGTTTTCTCTCGAAAGAATATGTAAGAATACCACGTTATAAGGAAATACAATTTTGCAGAGTAAAGACAAATAAGTGCATATTGGAAACACTTTACGAGAAGAAATAACGCATCGTATAAAATTAGCTTGTATCTCCGAAACAACACGTTGTAACTCGAAAATATTTGGTGTGACGTGTACATCTAAAAGTGTAACCTCAAACGAGAACCCACAGCAGAATTTTGTTTCATCAAAATTTGTCAGAAACCACGTTTTAAGGAAATCTTGCATCGTGCGAAATTATCTTGTTTTTCCTAAACAACATGTTGTAACTCAAAAAGCTTTGGTGTTGCGTGTGTGTCTAAGCTTGTAGCCTCAAAAGAGAACGCACAGGAGAGTTTTCTCTCGAAAGAATATGTAAGAATACCACGTTATAAGGAAATACAGTGTTGCAGAGTAAAGACAACTACATACGTATTGGAAACACTTTAAGAGAAAAAATAACACATCGTACAAAATTAGCTTGTATCTCCTAAACAACACGTTGTAACTCGAAAAGATTTGGTGTGGCTCATACCTCTACACGTGTAGCCTCAAAAGAGAACCCACAGGAGAACTTTCTTTCATCAAAATTTTTCAGAAAACCACGTTTTATGGAAATCTAGCATCGTGCGAAATTATCTTGTTTTTCGTAAACAACACGTTGTAACTCGAAAAGCTTTGGCGTTGCGTGTTTGTCTAAGCGTGTAGCCTCAAAAGAGAATGCACAGGAGAGTTTTCCCTCGAAAGAATATGTAAGAATACCACGTTATAAGGAAATACAGTGTTGCAGAGTAAAGACAAAAAAAGTACGTATTGGAAACTCTATACGAGAAGAAATAACGCATCATACAATATTTGCTTGTATCTCCTAAACAACACGTGGTAACTCGAAAGGATTTGGTGTGGCGTGTATGTCTAAACGTGTAGCCTCTAAAGAGAACCCACGGGAGAATTTTTTTCCTCCAAATTTGTCAGAAAACCACGTTTTAAGGAAATCCCGCATCGTGCAAAATTATTTTGTTTTTCATAAACAACACGTTGTAACTCGAAAAGAGTTGGTGTTGACTGTATGTCTAAGTGTGTAGCCTCAAAGGGGAACGCACAGGATAGTTTTCCCTCTAAAGAATATGTAAGAATACCACGTTATAAGGAAATACAATGTTGCAGAGTAAAGACAAACGCGTACTTCTTGGAAACACTTTATGAGAAGAATTAACACATCGTAAAAAATTAGCTTGTATCTCCTAAACAACACGTTGTAACTCGAAAAGATTTGGTGTTGCATGTACATCTAAACGTGTACCCTCAAAAGAAAACCCACAGGAGATTTTTCTTTCATCAAAATTTGTCAGAAACCACGTTTTAAGGAAATCTCGCATCGTGCGAAATTATCTTGTTTTTCCTAAACAACACGTTGTAACTCGAAAACCTTTGGTGTTGCGTGTATATCTAAGCATGTAGCCTCAAAAGAGAACGCACAGGAGAGTTTTCCCTCGAAATAATATGTACGAATACCACGTTATAAGGAAATACAGTGTTGCAGAGTAAAGACAAATAAGTACGAATTGGAAACACTTTACGAGAAGAAATAAGGCATCGTAAAAAATTGGCTTGTATCTCCTAAACAACACGTTGTACCTCGAAAAGATTTGGTGTGGCTCATACGTCTACACGTGTAGCCTCAAAAAAGAACGAACAGGAGAACTTTCTTTCGTTAAAATTTCTCAGGAAACCACGTTTTAAGGAAATACCGCATCATGCAAAATTATCTTGTTTTTCCTAAACAGCATGATGTAACTCGAAAAGCTTTGGTGTTGCATGTATGTCTAAGCGTGTAACCTCTAAAGAGAACGCACAGGATAGTTTTCTCTCGAAAGAATATGTAAGAATACTACGTTATTAGGAAATACAATGTTGCAGAGTAAAAACACATACGTACCTATTGGAAAAACTTTACAAGAAGAATTAACGCATCGTACAAAATTAGCTTGTATCTCCTAAACAACACGTGGTAACTCGAAAGGATTTGGTGTGGTGTGTACGTCTAAACATGTAGCCTCAAAAGAGAACCCACAGGAGAATTTACTTTCATCAACATTTTTCAGAAAACCACGTTTTAAGGAAATCCCGCATCGTGCGAAATGATCTTCTTTTCCTAAACAACATGTTGTACCTCGAAAAGCTTTGGTGTTGCGTGTATGTGTAAGCATGGAGCGACAAAAGGGACAGCACAGGAGAGTTTTCACTCGAAAGAAAATGTAAGAATACCACATTATAAGGAAATACAATTTTGCAGAGTAAAGACAAATAAGTACTTATTGGTAACACTTTACGAGAAGAAATAACGCATCATTCAAAATTAGCTGGTATCTCCTAAACAACACGTTGTAACTCGAAATGATTTGGTGTGACGTGTATGTCTAAACGTGTAGCCTCAAAAGAGAACCCACAGGAGAATTTTCTATCATCAAAATTTGTCAAAAACCACGTTTTAAGGAAATCTCGCATCGTGCGAAATTATCTTGTTTTTCCTAAACAACACGTTGTAACTCGAAAAGCTTTGGTGTTGCGTGTATGTCTAAGCTTTTAGCCTCAAAAGAGAACGCACAGGAGAGTTTTCTCTCGAACGAATATGTAAGAATACCACGTTATAAGAAAATACAGTGTTGCAGAGTAAAGACAAATACGTACGTATTGGAAACACTTGAAGAGAAGAAATAACGCATCATACAAAATTAGCTTGTATCTCCTAAACAACACGTTGTAACTCGAAAAGATTTGGTGTGGCTCGTACCTCTACACGTGTAGCCTCAAAAGAGAACCCACAGGAGAACTTTCTTTCGTCAAAATTTTTCAGAAAACCACGTTTTATGGAAATCTCGCTTCAAGCGAAATTATCTTGTTTTTCCTAAAAAACACATTGTAACTCGAAAAGCTTTGGCGTTGCGTGTTTGTCTAAGCGTGTAGCCTCAAAGAGAACGCACAGGAGAGTTTTCCCTCGAAATAATATGTAAGAATACCACGTTATAAGGAAATACAGTGTTGCAGAGTAAAGACAAATAAGTACGTATTGGAAACACTTTACCAGAGGAAATAATGCATTGTTCAAAATTTGCTTGTATCTCCTAAACAACACGTTGTAACTCGAAAAGATTTTGTGTGGCTCATATGTCTACACGTGTAGCCTCAAAAGAGAATGCACAGGAGAACTTTCTTTCGTCAAAATTTCTCAGGAAACCACGTTTTAAGGAAATCCCGCATCGTGCAAAATTATCTTGTTTTTCCTAAACAACACTATGTAACTCGAAAATCTTTGGTGTTGCATGTATGTCTAAGTGTGTAGCCTCAAAAGAGAACGCACAGGAGAGTTTTCCCTCGAAAGAATATGTAAGAATACCACGTTATAAGGAAATACAGTGTAGCAGAATAAAGACAAATATGTACGTATTGGAAACACTTTACGAGAAGAAATAAAGCATCGTAAAAAATTTGCTTGTATCTCCTAAACATGTTGTAACTTGAAAAGATTTGGTGTGGCTCGTACGTCTAAAAGTGTAGCCTCCAAAGAGAACCCACAGGAGAACTTTCTTTCGTCAAAATTTGTCAGAAAACCACGTTTTAAGGAAATCCCGCATCGTGCAAAATTATCTTGTTTTTCCAAAACAACACGTTGTAACTCGAAAAGCTTTGGTGTTGCGTGTATGTCAAAGCATGTAGCCTCTAAAGAGAACGCACAGGAGAGTTTTCTCTCGAAAGAACATGTAAGAATACAACGTTATAAGGAAATACAGTGTTGCAGAGTAAAGACAAATACATACGTATTGGAAACACTTTATGAGAAGAAATAACACATCGTACAAAATTAGCTTGTATCTTCTAAACAACACGTGATAACTCGAAAGGATTTGGTGTCGCGTGCACGTCTAAACGTATAGCCTCAAAAGAGAACCCACAGGAGAATTTTCTTTCGTCAAAATTTGTCAGAACACAACGTTTTAAGGAAATCCCGCATCATGCGAAATTATCTTGTTTTTCATAAACAACACGTTGTAACTCGAAAAGCTTTGGTGTTGCCTGTATGTCTAAGTGTGTAGCCTCAAAAGGGAACGCAAAGGATAGTTTTCTCTCGAAAGAATATGTAGGAATACCACGTTATAAGGAAATACAATGTTGCAGAGTAAAGACAAATACGTACGTATTGGAAACACTTTACGAGAAGAAATAAGGCATCGTACAAAATTAGCTTGTATCTCCTAAACAACACGTGGTAACTCGAAAGGATTTGGTGTGACGTGTACATCTAAACGTGTAGCCTCAAAAGAGAACCCACAGGAGAATTTTCTTTCGTTAAAATTTTCAGAAAACCACGTTTTAAGGAAATCCCGCATTGTGGGATATCATCTTCTTTTTCCTAAACAACATGTTGTAACTCGAAAAGCTTTGGTGTTGCGTGTACTTGTAAGCATGGAGCCTCCAAAGGGAAAGCACAGGAGAGTTTTCTCTCGAAAGAAAATGTAAGAATACCACGTTATAAGGAAATACAATTTTCCAGAGTAAAGACATATAAGTACATATTGGTAACACTTTATGAGAAGAAATAACGCATCATTCAAAATTAGCTTGTATCTCCTAAACAACACGATGTAACTCGAAAGGATTTGGTGTGACGTGTATGTCTAAACGTGTAGCCTCAAAAGAGAACCCACAGGAGAATTTTCTTTCATCAAAATTTGTCAGAAACTACGTTTTGAGGAATTCTCGCATTCTGCAAAATTATCTTGTTTTTCCTAAACAACACGTTGTAAATCAAAACCTTTGGTGTTGCGTGTATGTCTAAGCATGTAGCCTCAAAAGAGAATGCACAGGAGAGTTTTCTCTCGAAAGAATATGTAAGAATACCACGTTATAAGGAAATACAGTGTTGCAGAGTAAAGACAAATTCGTACATATTGGAAACACTTTAAGAGAAGAAATAACACATCGTACAAAATTAGCTTGTATCTCCTAAGCAACACGTTGTAACTCGAAAAGATTTGGTGTGGCTCGTACCTCTACACCTGTAGCCTCAAAAGAGAACCCACAGGAGAACTTTCTTTTGTCAAATTTTTTCAGAAAACCACGTTTTATGGAAATTTCGCATCGTGCAAAATTATCTTGTTTTTCCAAAACAACACGTTGTAACTCGAAAAGCTTTGGTGTTGCGTGTATGTCTAAGCGTGTATCCTCTAAAGAGAACACACAGGAGAGTTTTCTCTCGAAAGAACATGTAAGAATACAACGGTATAAGGAAATACAGTGTTGCAGAGTAAAGACAAATACTTACTTATTGGAAACACTTTACGGGATGAAATAACACATCATACAAAATTAGCTTGTATCTCCTAAACAACACGTGGTAACTCAAAAGGATTTGGTGTGGCATGTACCTCTAAACATGTAGCCTCAAAAGAGAACCCACAGGACTATTTTCTTTCATCAAAATTTGTCAGAAAACAACGTTTTAAGGAAATCCCACATCGTGCAAAATTATCTTGTTTTTCCTAAACAACACGTTGTAACTCAAAAAGCTTTGGTGTTGCGTGTATGTCTAAGCATGTAGCCTCTACAGAAAACGCACAGGAGAGTTTTCTCTCGAAAGAACATGTAAGAATAAAACATTATAAAGAAATACAGTGTTGCAGAGTAAAGACAAATATGTACGTATTGGAAAGACTTTACGAGAAGAAATAACGCATCTTACAAAATTAGCTTGTATCTCCTAAACAACACGTGGTAACTCGAAAGGATTTGGTGTGACGTGTATGTCTAAACGTGTAGCCTCAAAAGAGAACCCACAGGAGAATTTTCTTTCATCAAAATTTGTCAAAAACCACGTTTTAAGGAAATCTCACATCGTGCGAAATTATCTTGTTTTTCCTAAACAACACGTTTTAACTCGAAAAGCTTTGGTGTTGCGTGTATGTCTAAGCTTTTAGCCTCAAAAGAGAACGCACAGGAGAGTTTTCTCTCGAACGAATATGTAAGAATACCACGTTGTAAGAAAATACAGTGTTGCAGAGTAAAGACAAATACGTACGTATTGGAAACACTTGAAGAGAAGAAATAATGCATCATACAAAATTAGCTTGTATCTCCTAAACAACACGTTGTAACTCGAAAAGATTTGGTGTGGCTCGTACCTCTACACGTGTAGCCTCAAAAGAGAACCCACAGGAGAACTTTCTTTCGTCAAAATTTTTCAGAAAACCACGTTTTATGGAAATCTCGCTTCAAGCGAAATTATCTTGTTTTTCTTAAAAAACACATTGTAACTCGAAAAGCTTTGGCGTTGCGTGTTTGTCTAAGCGTGTAGCCTCAAAGAGAACGCACAGGAGAGTTTTCCCTCGAAATAATATGTAAGAATACCACGTTATAAGGAAATACAGTGTTGCAGAGTAAAGACAAATAAGTACGTATTGGAAACACTTTACCAGAGGAAATAATGCATTGTTCAAAATTTGCTTGTATCTCCTAAACAACACGTTGTAACTCGAAAAGATTTGGTGTGGCTCATATGTCTACACGTGTAGCCTCAAAAGAGAATGCACAGGAGAACTTTCTTTCGTCAAAATTTCTCAGGAAACCACGTTTTAAGGAAATCCCGCATCGTGCAAAATTATCTTGTTTTTTCTAAACAACACTATGTAACTCGAAAATCTTTGGTGTTGCATGTATGTCTAAGTGTGTAGCCTCAAAAGAGAACGCACAGGAGAGTTTTCCCTCGAAAGAATATGTAAGAATACCACGTTATAAGGAAATACAGTGTAGCAGAATAAAGACAAATACGTACGTATTGGAAACACTTTACGAGAAGAAATAAAGCATCGTAAAAAATTTGCTTGTATCTCCTAAACATGTTGTAACTTGAAAAGATTTGGTGTGGCTCGTACGTCTAAAAGTGTAGCCTCCAAAGAGAACCCACAGGAGAACTTTCTTTCGTCAGAATTTGTCAGAAAACCACGTTTTAAGGAAATCCCGCATCATGCGAAATTATCTTGTTTTTCATAAACAACACGTTGTAACTCGAAAAGCTTTGGTGTTGCCTGTATGTCTAAGTGTGTAGCCTCAAAAGGGAACGCAAAGGATAGTTTTCTCTCGAAAGAATATGTAGGAATACCACGTTATAAGGAAATACAATGTTGCAGAGTAAAGACAAATACGTACGTATTGGAAACACTTTACGAGAAGAAATAAGGCATCGTACAAAATTAGCTTGTATCTCCTAAACAACACGTGGTAACTCGAAAGGATTTGGTGTGACGTGTACGTCTAAACGTGTAGCCTCAAAAGAGAACCCACAGGAGAATTTTCTTTCGTTAAAATTTTCAGAAAACCACGTATTAAGGAAATCCCGCATTGTGGGATATCATCTTCTTTTTCCTAAACAACATGTTGTAACTCGAAAAGCTTTGGTGTTGCGTGTACTTGTAAGCATGGAGCCTCCAAAGGGAAAGCACAGGAGAGTTTTCTCTCGAAAGAAAATATAAGAATACCACGTTATAAGGAAATACAATTTTCCAGAGTAAAGACATATAAGTACATATTGGTAACACTTTATGAGAAGAAATAACGCATCATTCAAAATTAGCTTGTATCTCCTAAACAACACGATGTAACTCGAAAGGATTTGGTGTGACGTGTAAGTCTAAACGTGTAGCCTCAAAAGAGAACCCACAGGAGAATTTTCTTTCATCAAAATTTGTCAGAAACTACGTTTTGAGGAATTCTCGCATTCTGCAAAATTATCTTGTTTTTCCTAAACAACACGTTGTAAATCAAAACCTTTGGTGTTGCGTGTATGTCTAAGCATGTAGCCTCAAAAGAGAATGCACAGGAGAGTTTTCTCTCGAAAGAATATGTAAGAATACCACGTTATAAGGAAATACAGTGTTGCAGAGTAAAGACAAATTCGTACATATTGGAAACACTTTAAGAGAAGAAATAACACATCGTACAAAATTAGCTTGTATCTCCTAAGCAACACGTTGTAACTCGAAAAGATTTGGTGTGGCTCGTACCTCTACATGTGTAGCCTCAAAAGAGAACCCACAGGAGAACTTTCTTTTGTCAAATTTTTTCAGAAAACCACGTTTTATGGAAATCTCGCATCGTGCAAAATTATCTTGTTTTTCCAAAACAACACGTTGTAACTCGAAAAGCTTTGGTGTTGCGTGTATGTCTAAGCGTGTATCCTCTAAAGAGAACACACAGGAGAGTTTTCTCTCGAAAGAACATGTAAGAATACAAAGGTATAAGGAAATACAGTGTTGCAGAGTAAAGACAAATACTTACTTATTGGAAACACTTTACGAGATGAAATAACACATCATACAAAATTAGCTTGTATCTCCTAAACAACACGTGGTAACTCAAAAGGATTTGGTGTGGCATGTACCTCAAAACATGTAGCCTCAAAAGAGAACCCACAGGACTATTTTCTTTCATCAAAATTTGTCAGAAAACCACGTTTTAAGGAAATACCGCATCGTGAGAAATCATCTTGTTTTTCATAAACAACACGTTATACCTCGAAAAGCTTTGGTGTTGCCTTTATGTCTAAGTGTGTAGCCTCAAAAGGGAACGCACAGGATAGTTTTCTCTCTAAAGAATGTGTAAGAATACCACGTTATAAGGAAATACAGTGTTGCAGAGTAAAGACAAATACGTACATATTGGAAACACTTTACGAGAAGTATTAACGCATCATACAAAATTAGCTTGTATCTCCTAAACAATACGTTGTATCTCGGAAAGATTTGGTGTGGCGTGTACGTCTAAACATGTAGCCTCAAAAGAGAACCCACAGCAGAATTTTCTTTCGTCAAAATTTGTCAGAAAACCACGTTTTAAGGAAATCCCACATCGTGGGAAATCATCTTCTTTTTCCTAAACAACATGTTGTAACTCGAAAAGCTTTGGTGTTGCGTGTATGTGTAAGCGTGGAGCCTCAAAAGAGAAGGCACAGGAGAGTTTTCTCTCGAAAGAATATGTAAGAATACCACGTTTTTACGAAATACAATTTTGCAGAGTAAAGACAAATAAGTACATATTGGAAACACTTTAGGTGAAGAAATAACGCATCGTACAAAATTAGCTTGTATCTCCTAAACAACACGTTGTAAATCGAAAAGATTTGGTGTGATGTGTATGTCTAAACGTGTACCCTCAAAAGAGAACCGACAGGAGAATTTTCTTTCATCAAAATTTGTCAGAAACCACGTTTTAAGGAAATCTCTCATCGTGCGAAATTATCTTGTTTTTCCTTAAAAACACGTTGTAACTCGAAAAGCTTTGGTGTTGCGTGTATATCTAAGCTTGTAGCCTCACAAGAGAACGCACAGGAGACTTTTTTCTCGAAAGAATATGGAAGAATACCACGTTATAAGGAAATACAGTGTTGCAGAGTAAAGACAAATACGTACCTATTTGAAACACTTTATGAGAAGAAATAACGCATCGAACAAAATTAGCTTGTATCTCCTAAACAACACGTTGTAACTCGAAAAGATTTGGTGTGGCTCGTTCTTCTACACGTGTAGCCTCAAAAGAGAACCCACAGGAGAACTTTCTTTCTTCAAAATTTTTCAGAAAACCACGTTTTATGGAAATCTCGCATCGTGCGAAATTATCTTGTTTTTCCTAAACAACACTTTGTAACTCGAAAAGCTTTGGCGTTGCGTGTTTGTCTAAGCGTGTAGCCTCAAAAGAGAATGCACAGGAGAGTTTTCCCTCGAAAGAATATGTAAGAATACCACGTTATAAGGAAATACAGTGTTGTAGAGTAAAGACAAATAAGTACGTATTGGAAACACTTACTGAGAAGAAATAACGCATAGTACAAAATTTGCTTCTATCTCCTAAACAACACGTTGTAACTTGAAAAGATTTGGTGTGGCTCGTACGTATGCACGTGTAACCTCAAAAGAGAATCCACAGGAGAACTTTCTTTCGTCAAAATTTGTCAGAAAACCACGTTTTAAGGAAATCCCGCATCGTGCAAAATTATCTTGTTTTTCCTAAACAACAAGTTGTAACTCAAAAAGCTTTGGTGTCGCGTGTATGTCTAAGCGTGTAGCCTCTAAAGAGAACACACAGGAGAGTTTTCTCTCGAAAGAACATGTAAGAATACAACGTTATAAGGAAATACAGTGTTGCAGAGTAAAGGCAAATAAATACGTATTGGAAACACTTTACCAGAAGAAATAACGCATCATATAAATTAGATTGTATCTCCTAAACAACATGTGGTAACTCAAAAGGATTTGGTGTGGCGTGTACGTCTAAACGTGTAGCCTTAAAAGAGAACCCACAGGAGATTTTTCTTTCATCAAAATTTGTTAGAAACCACGTTTTAAGGAAATCCCGCATCGTGCGAAATTACCTTCTTTTTCCTAAACAACACGTTGTAACTTGAAAAGCTTTGGTGTTGCGTGTATGTCTAAGCGTGTAAGCGCAAAAGAGAATGCACAGGAGAGTTTTCTCTCGAAAGAATATGTAAGAATACCACATTATAAGGAAATACGGTGTTGCAGAGTAAAGACAACTACGTACGTATTGGAAACTCTTTATGAGAAGAAATTACCCATTGTACAAAAATAGCTTGTATCTCCTAAACAACATGTTGTAACTCAAAAAGATTTTGTGTGGCTCGTACTTCTACATGTGAGCCTCAAAAGAGAACCCACAGGAAAACTTTCTTTCTCAAGATATTTCAGAAAACCACGTTTTAAGGAAATCTCGCATTGTGCGAAATTATCTTGTTTTTCCTAAACAACACGTTGTAACTCGAAAAGCTTTGGCGTCGTGTGTTTGTCTAAGCGTGTAGCCTCAAAGGAGAACACACAGGAGAGTTTTCCCTCGAAAGAATATGTAAGAATACCATGTTATAAGGAAATACAGTGTTGCAGAGTAAAGACAAATAAGTACTTATTGGAAACACTTTACTAGAAGAAATAACGCATCTTACAAAATTTGCTTGTATCTCCTAAACAACACGTTCTAACTCGAAAAGATTTGGTGTGGCTCGTACGTCTACACGTGTAGCCTCAAAAGAGAACCCACAGAAGAACTTTCTTTCGTCAAAGTTGTTCGAGAGAAATCTCTCCTGTGCGTTCTCTTTTGAGGCTACATGCTTAGACATACACGCAACAGCAAATATTTTCGAGTAACAATGTGTTGTTTAGGAAAACTAGATAGTTTCGCACGATGCAGGATTTCCTTAATAAGTGGTTTTCTGACAAATTTTGACGAAAGAAAAATCTCCTGTGGGTTCTCTTTTGAGGCTACACGTTTAGACGTACACGCCACACCAAATCTTTTCGAGTTACCACGTGTTGTTTAGGAGATACAAGCTAATTTTGTATGATGCGTTATTTCTTCTCGTAAAGTGTTTCCAATACGTATGTATTTGCCTTTAGTCTGCAACACTGTATTTCCTTATAACGTGGTATTCTTACATATTCTTTCGAGAGAAAACTCTCCTGTGCGTCCTCTTTTGAGGCTACACGCTTAGACATACACGCAACACCAAAGCTTTTCGAGTTACAACATGTTGTTTGGGAAAAACAAGATAATTACGCACGATGAGGGATTTCCTTAATACTTAGTTTTCTGACAAATATTGACCAAAGAAAATTATCCTATGGGTTCTCTTTTGAGACTACACGTTTAGACGTGCAGGCCACACCAAATCTTTTTAAGTTACAACGTGTTGTTTAGGAGACACAAGCTAATTTTGCACGATGCGTTATTTCTTCTCGTAAAGTTTTTCCAATAAGTATGTATTTGTCTTTACTCTGCAACACTCTATTTCCTTATAAGGTGGTATTCTTATGTATTCTTTCGAGAGAAAACTCTCCTCTGCATACTCTTTTGGGGCTACATGCTTAGACATACGCCCAACACCAAAGCTTTTCAAGTTAAAACGTGTTGTTTAGGAAGAACAAGATAATTTCTCACGATGCAGGATTTCCTTAAAACGTGGTTTTCTGACAAATTTTGACGAAAGAAAATTGTCCTGTGGGTTCTCTTTTGAGGCTACACGTTTAGAAGTACAGGCCACACCAAATCTTTTCGAGTTACAAAGTGTTGTTTAGGAGATACAAGCTAATTTTGTACGATGCTTTATTTCATCTTGTAAAGTTTGTGGGTTTCCAATACATACGTATCTTTCTTTACTCTGCAACACTGTATTTCCTTACAACGTGGTATTCTTACATATTCTTTCTAGAGAAAACTCTCCTGTGCATTCCCTTTGGAGGCTACACGCTTAGACATACACGCAACACCAAAGCTTTTCGACTTACAATGTGTTGTTTAGGAAAAACAAGATAATTTCGCACGATGCTGGATTTCCTTAAAACGTGGTTTTCTGAAAAATTTTGACGAAAAAAAATTCTCCTGTGGGTTTTCATTTGAGGCTACACGTTTAGACGTACATGCCACACCAAATCTTTTCGAGTTACAACGTGTTGTTTAGGAGATAAAAGCTAATTTTTTACGATGCTTTATATCTTCTTGTAAAGTTTAAGAGTTTCCAAAAGGTACGTATTTATCTTTAATTTGCCACAATGTATTTCCTTATAACGTGGTATTCTTACATACTCGTTCGAGAGAAATCTCTCCTGTGCGTTCTCTTTTGAGGCTACATGCTTAGACATACACGCAACAGCAAATATTTTCGAGTAACAATGTGTTGTTTAGGAAAACTAGATAGTTTCGCACGATGCAGGATTTCCTTAATAAGTAGTTTTCTGACAAATTTTGACGAAAGAAAATTCTCCTGTGGGTTCTCTTTTGAGGCTACACGTTTAGATGTACACGCCACACCAAATCTTTTCGAGTTACAACGTGTTGTTTAGGAGATACAAGCTAATTTTGTATGATGCGTTATTTCTTCTCGTAAAGTGTTTCCAATATGTATGTATTTGCCTTTAGTCTGCAACACTGTATTTCCTTATAACGTGGTATTCTTACATATTCTTTCGAGAGAAAACTCTCCTGTGCATCCTCTTTTGAGGCTACACGCTTAGACATACACGCAACACCAAAGCTTTTCAAGTTACAACGTGTTGTTTAGGAAAAACAAGATAATTTCACACGATGAGGGATTTCCTTAATACGTGGTTTTCTGACAAATATTGACCAAAGAAAATTATCCTATGGGTTCTCTTTTGAGACTACACGTTTAGACGTACTTGCCACACCAAATCTTTTTAAGTTACAACGTGTTGTTTAGGAGACACAAGCTAATTTTGTACGATGCGTTATTTCTTCTCGTAAAGTTTTTCCAATAAGTATGTAATTGTCTTTACTCTGCAACACTGTATTTCCTTATAAGGTCGTATTCTTACATATTCTTTCGAGAGAAAACTCTCCTCTGCATACTCTTTTGGGGCTACATGCTTAGACATACACCCAACACCAAAGCTTTTCAAGTTAAAACGTGTTGTTTAGGAAGAACAAGATAATTTCTCACGATGCGGGATTTCCTTAAAACGTGGTTTTCTGACAAATTTTGACGAAAGAAAATTGTCCTGTGGGTTCTCTTTTGAGGCTACACGTTTAGAAGTACAGGCCACACCAAATCTTTTCGAGTTACAACGTGTTGTTTAGGAGATACAAGCTAATTTTGTACGATGCGTTATTTCTTCTCGTAAAGTGTTTCCAATAGGTACGTATTTGCCTTTAGTCTGCAACACTGTATTTCCTTATAACGTGGTATTCTTACATATTCTTTCGAAAGAAAACTCTCCTGTGTGTTCCCCTTTGAGGCTACACGCTTAGACATACAGGCAACACCAAAGCTTTTCGCGTTACAACGTGTTGTTTAGGAAAAACCATATAATTTCGTGCGATGTGGGATTTCCTTAATAAGTGGTTTTCTGACAAATTTTGACCAAGGAAAATTCTCCTATGGGTTCTCTTTTGAGGCTACACGTTTAGATGTACAGGCCACACGTAATCTTTTTAAGTTACAACGTGTTGTTTAGGAGATACAAGCTAATTTTGTACGATAGGTTATTTCTTCTCGTAAAGATTTTCCAATAAGTAAGAATATGTCTTTACTCTGCAACATTGTATTTCCTTATAACGTGGTATTCTTACATATTCTTTCGAGAGAAAACTCTCCTGTGCCTTCTCTTTTGAGGCTACACGCTTAGACATACACACAACACCAAAGCTTTTCGAGTTACGACATTTTGTTTAGGAAAAACAAGATAATTTCGCACGATGAGGGATTTCCTTATAACGTGGTTTTTGGACAAATTTTGACGAAAGAAAATTCTCCTGTGGGTTCTCTTTTGAGGCTACATGTTTAAACGTACACGCCACACCAAATCCTTTCGAGTTACAACGTGTTGTTTAGGAGATACAAGCTAATTTTTTTATGATGCGTTATTTCTTCTCGTAAAGTTTAAGTGTTTCCAATACGTATGTATTTGCCTTTACTCTGCAACACTGTATTTCCTTATAACGTGGTATTCTTACATATTCTTTCGACAGTAAACTCTCCTGTGCATTCTCTTTGGAGGCTACACGCTTCGACATACACGCAACACCAAAGCTTTTCGAGTTACAACGTGTTGTTTAGGAAAAACAAGATAATTTCGCATGATGCGGGATTTCCTTAAAACGTGGTTTTCTGACAAATTTTGATGAAAGAAAATTCTCCCGTGGGTTCTCTTTTGAGGGTACATGTTTAGACATACACGCCACACCAAATCATTTCGAGTTATAGCGTGTTGTTTAGGAGATACAAGCTAATTTTGTACTATGTGTTATTTCTTCTCGTAAAGTTTAAGTGTTTCCAATAAGTATGTATTTGTCTTTACTCTGCAACACTGTATTTCCTTATAACGTGGTATTCCTACATATTCTTTTGGGAGAAAACTCTCCTGTCCATTCTCTTTTGAGGCTACACGCTTAGAAATACACGCAACACTAAAGCTTTTCGAGTTACAACATGTTGTTTAGGAAAAACAAGATAATTTCGCACTATGCGGTATTTCCTTAAAACGTGATATTCTGACAAATTTTAGCGAAGGAAAACTCTCCTGTGGGTTCTCTTTTGAGGCTACACGTTTAGACGTACACGCCACACCAAATCTATTCCAGTTACAACGTGTTGTTTAGGAGATACAAGCTAATTTTGCATGATGCTTTATTTCTTCTCGTAAAGTGTTTCCAATAAGTATGTATTTGTCTATACTCTGCAACACTGTATTTCCTTATAACGAGGTATTCTTACATATTCTTTGGAGAGAAAACTCTCCTGTGCATGCCCCTTTGAGGCTACGCGCTTAGACATACACGCAACACCAAAGCTTTTCGAGTTACAACGTGTTGTTTAGGAAAAACTAGATAATTACGCACGATGCGGGATTTCCTTAATAAGTGGTTTTCTGACAATTTTGACCAAGGAAAATTCCTCTATGGGTTCTCTTTTGAGGCTACACGTTTAGACGTACAGGCCACACCAAATCATTTTAAGTTACAACGTGTTGTTTAGGAGATACAAGCTAATTTTGTACGATGCGTTATTTCTTCTCGTAAAGTTTTTCCAATAAGTAAGTATATGTCTTTACTCTGCAACACTGTATTTACTTATAACGTGGTATTCTTACATATTCTTTCAAGAGAAAACTCTCCAGTGCGTTCTCATTTGAGGCTACACGCTTAGACATATACGCAACACCAAAACTTTTCGAGTTGCAACCTGTTGTTTAGGAAGAACAAGATAATTTCCCATGATGCGGGATTTCCTTAAAACGTGGTTTTCTGACAAATTTTGACGTAAGAAAATTCTCCTGTGGGTTCTCTTTTGAGGCTACACGTTCAGACATACACGCCACACCAAATCTTTTTGAGTTACCACGTTTTTTTTCGGAGATACAAACTAATTTTGTACCATGCGTTATTTCTTCTCATAATGTGTTTCCAATAAGTACGTATATGTCTTTACTCTGCAGCAATATATTTCCTTATAACGTGGTATTCTTACCTATTCTTTCGAGAGAAAACTCTCCTGTGCATTCTCTTTTGAGGCTGCACGCTTAGACATACACGCAACACCAAAGCATTTTGAATTACAACCTGTTGTTTAGGAAAAACAAGATAATTTCACACGATGCGGGATTTCCTTAAAACGTGGTTTTCTGAAAAATTTTGACGAAAGAAAATTCTCCTGTGGGTTCTCTTTTGAGGCTACATGTTTAGTTGTAAACGCCACACCAAATCTTTTTGAGTTACAACGTTTTGTTTAGGAGATACAAGCTAATTTTGTAAGATACGTTATTACCTCTCGTAAAGGGTTTCCAATACATATGTATTTGTCTTTACTCTGCAACAGTGTATTTCCATATAACGTGGTATTCTTACATATTCTTTTGAGAGAAAACTCTCCTGTGCATTCTCTTTTGAGGCTACACGCTTAGACATACACGCAACACCAAAGCTTTTCGAGTTACAACGTGTTGTTTAGGAAAAACAAGATAATTTCGCACGATGCGGGATTTCCTTAAAACGTGGTTTTCTGACAAATTTTGACGAAAGAAAATTCTCCTGTGGGTTCTCTTTTGAGGGTACACGTTTAGACGTACAAGCCACACCAAATCCTTTCTAGTTATATCGTGTTGTTTAGGAGATACAAGCTTATTTTGTACTATGTGTTATTTC
Organism: Apodemus sylvaticus; assembly: GCF_947179515.1. Taxonomy (NCBI): domain Eukaryota; kingdom Metazoa; phylum Chordata; class Mammalia; order Rodentia; family Muridae; genus Apodemus; species Apodemus sylvaticus. Next base: position 1,775 of record NW_026263085.1, on the reverse strand, counting down.
TACTCGTAAAGTTTAAGTGTTTCCAATAAGTATGTATTTGTCTTTACTCTGCAACACTGTATTTCCTTATAATGTGGTATTCCTACATAATCTTTTGGGAGAAAACTCTCCAGTGCGTTCTCTTTTAGGCTACACGCTTTGATATACCCGCAACACCAAACCTTTTCGAGTTACAACATGTTGTTTAGGAAAAACAAGATAATTTCGCACGATGCGGAATTTCTTTAAAACGTGGTTTTGACAAATTTTGACGAAAGAAAACTCTCCTGTGGGTTCTCTTTTGAGGCTACACGTTTATACGTACACGCCACACCAAGTCTTTTTGAGTTACAACGTGTTGTTTAAGACATACACGCTAATTTTGCAAGATGCTTTATTTCTCTCATAAAGTGCTTCCAATACATACGTATTTGTCTTTACTCTGCCACACTGTATTTCCTTATAACGTGGTATTCTAAATATTCTTTTGAGAGAAAACTCTCCTGTGCGTTCTCTTTTGGGGCTACATGCTTAGACATACACGCAACACCAAAGCTTTTCGAGTTAAAACGTGTTGTTTAGGAAGAACAAGATAATTTCTCACGATGCGGGATTTCCTTAAAACGTGGTTTTCTGACAAATTTTGACGAAAGAAAACTCTCCTGTGGGTTCTCTTTTGAGGCTACACGTTTAGACGTACACGCCACACCAAATCTTTTTGAGTTACAACGTGTTGTTTAGGACAAACAAGCTAATTTTGCAAGATGCGTTATTTCTCTCATAAAGTGCTTCCAATACGTACGTATTTGTCTTTACTCTGCCACACTGTATTTCCTTATAACGTGGTATTCTTACATATTCTTTCGAGAGAAAACTCTACTGTGTGGTCTCTTTTGGGGCTACACACTTAGACATACACCCAACACCAAAGCTTTTCGAGTTAAAACGTGTTGTTTAGGAAGAACAAGATAATTTCTCACGATGCTGGATTTTCTTAAAACGTGGTTTTCTGACGAATTTTGACAAAAGAAAATTGTCCTGTTGGTTCTCTTTTGAGGCTACACGTTTAGACGTACACGCCACACCAAATCTTTTCGAGTTACAACGTGTTGTTTAGGAGATACAAGCTAATTTTGTACGATGCTTTATTTCATCTCGTAAAGTTTATGGGTTTACAATACATACGTATTTGTCTTTACTCTGCAACACTGTATTTCCTTATAACGTGGTATTCTTACAAATTCTTTCGAGAAAAAACTTTCCTGTGCGTTCTCTTTTGAGGCTACATGCTTAGACATACACGCAACACCAAAGCCTTTCGAGTTACAACGTGTTGTTTAGGAAAAACAAGATAATTTCGCATTATGCGGGATTTCCGTAAAACGTGGTTTTCTGAAAAATTTTGACGAAAAAAATTCTCCTGTGGGTTCTCTTTTGAGGCTACACATTTAGACGTACATGCCACACCACATCTTTTCGAGTTACAACGTGTTGTTTAGGAGATACAAGCTAATTTTGTACGATGCTTTATTTCATCTCGTAAAGTTTATGGGTTTCCAATACATATGTATTTGTCTTTACTTTGCAACACTGTATTTCCTTTTAACGTGTTATTCTTACAAATTCTATCGAGATACAACTCTCCTGTGTGTTCTCTTTTGAGGCTACACGCTTAGATATACACGGAACACCAAAGCTTTTCGAGTTACAACATGTTGTTTAGGAAAAACAAGATAATTTCGCATGATGCGGGATTTCCATAAAACGTGGTTTTCTGAAAAATTTTGACGAAAGAA
>NW_026263084.1:0-36371 GCF_947179515.1 Apodemus sylvaticus | reverse complement strand
GAACACTGGAGTAGCCAACTATCCCACTGTCACTATGGGAAGGGCCAGACTGCTAGGACTTGCCAATCCTGAGGAGACTTCTGTAAAGGCAACGGAAGCAGCCACTGCCCTGTTCCAGGCCCATTCCGAGGTTCTACTAGTTTGCTAGGATTCTCTATTTTGTGTCACATGGTATGCCAACTGACATGGGCACTCATACTATTAGGGCAGGATGGAAGCCTCCGTCACCATCCACTGGGCCCCACCCAGGGGCCACAGCACCCACTGATATCTGAATATCTATGGTATGCTAATTTTTACTCCCTAGTGAAGTGGAAACTTAAGTGTTCTTTGTGTTGGATGGTGTTTTGCTGGAACAAACATGTGAAGGACTGTTTTCCTGAAGCGGACACAGGTGTAAGACAGGTGGAGACAGAGCTGGGCTTGTTTATGGAGCTAGCCATGTAACACTAGTGGCTCAGTAAATCAGGTGTAGAAGATATGATAGAAGAAATAGATACATTCATCAAAACAATGTTAAATGTAAAAATTCCTGACACAAAACATCCAGGAAATGTGGGACACTATGAAAAGACCAAACCTAAGAATCACATGAATGGAAGAAAAAGAATCCCAGCTCAATGACCCAGAAAATATTTTTAACAAAATCATATTTTTTTCCTAAACTAAAAACATGCCTATAAAGGTACAAAAAAAATCATTCAGAATACCAGCTAGATTGGACCAGAAAAGAAAGTCCCTTCCCCACATAATATTCAAAACACTGAATATATAGAACAAAGAAATGTATTAAAAAGCTACAAGGGGGAAAGGACAAGTAACATATAAAGGCAGACCTGTTAGAATTACACCAGACTTCTCAGTGGAGATTCTAAAAGCAAGAAGGGCCTGAATAGATGCACTGCAAACTCTAAGAGACCAAGGCTACTACTGTGCCCAGCAACATTTTCAGTTATCATAGATGGAGAAAACAAGATATTCCATAATAAAGTCAAATTTAAACAGTATCAATCCACAAATCAGCCCTACAGAAGGTGCTAAAAGGAAAACTCCAATTCAAGGAGGTTTAACTACACCCATGAAAACACAGGAAATAATCTCACACATACAAAACTAAAAAAAAAAAAGGTTTTTCTGAGCAAATGGACCCAAGAAGCAAGCTGATGTTATTGATGTTATTCTAATATCTTATAAAATAGACTTCAAACCAAAATTATTTGAAAGAGATGAGGAAAGACACTTCATACTCATCAATGGAAAAATCTACCAAGATGACATTTTAATTCTTAACATTAATGCCTCAAATGCAAGGGCATTTACCATTGTAAAAGAAACATTACTAAAGCTTAAATCACACATTGAATCTCATCCACTAATAATGGGAGACTTCAATACCCCACCTGCCCCCGCTCTCATCAATCGACAGGTCATCCAGACAAAGACTAAATAGAGAAATACTGGAACAAATGAATGTTATGAATCAAATGAACCTAACAGACATCTGCAGAACAATTCACCCACCCATCACAAAAGGTTACAATGGAACGTGCTCAAAAAAAAAAAAAAATGGCCATACTCAGTCAGAAAGCAAGTCTCAACAGATACAAGAAAATTGAAATAAGCTCCTGAATCCTATCAGACTACCATGGAATTTCAACAACAGAAAGCCTACAAATTCATAGAAACTGAACAAACTCTCTACTGAATGGAAACTGGGTCACGGCAGAAATAAAAAATGAGGGACTTTCTAGAATTCAATGAAAATGAATATACAACATGCCCAAACGTATGGAACACAATGAAAGTGGAGCTAAGAGACAAGTTCATAGCACTAAGTACCTTTACAAAAAAAATAGATCTCATACTAGCAACTTAATAGCACACCTGAAAGGTCTAGAAAAAAGAAGTAAGCACATCCTTAAGGAGTAGATGGAAAGAAACAATCAAATGAGAGTTGGAATCTTTAAAAATAGAAAAAAATACAAAGAATCAATGAAACAAAAAGTTGTCTTTGAGAGAATCAACAAAATAGACAAACCCTTATCCAAACTAACTAAAAGGCAGAGAAAGACTATCAAAAGTAACAAAAACAGAAATGAAATGGGGGACATAAAAACAGACACTAAGAAAATCCAAAGAATCATTATGACATACTTCAAAAACTGTACTCAACAAAATTGGAAAATCTAAACAAAATGAAGAATTTTCTTGATAGATACCACTTACCAGGGCCAGACAGTTTTAGTGCAGAATTCTACCAGCATTTCAAAGAAGAGCTAATGTTAGTATTCCTCAAATTATTCAACAAAATAGAAACAAAAGGAACACTGTAAAATTTATTTTTCTGAGGCCATAGTCACCCTGGTACCCAGACCACACAAAAATCCAACAAAGAGAAAATTGAAGACAAATTTCCGTCATGAACACTGATGCAAAAGTTCCCAATAAAGTGTGCAAACTGAATCCAAGACCACATCAAAAAGATCATCCACCATGATCAAATAGGCTTCATGCCAGAGATTCAGGGGTGGTTCAATATACAGATCTGTCAATGTAATCCACCATCCAAAAAAAAAAAAACTGAAAGAAAAACTCACAGAATCATCCCATAAGATGCTGAACATCTTTGACAAAATCTAACACTTCTTCTTGATAAAGGTCTTAGAAAAATCAGGGATACAAGGCATACCTCAACATAACAAAGACAATTTACAGGAAACCTATAGCCAACATCCAATTAAATGGAGAGAAACTCAAAACAAGTTAACTAAAATCAGGAACAAGACAAGGTTGTCCACTTTCCCCATATCTATTCAATATAGTACTTGAAGTTCTAGCTAGAGCATTAAGACAATTGAAGGAGATCAAGGGGATACAGATTGGAAGGAAGAAGTCAAGGCCATTACTATTTGGAGATGATATGATAAAATACATAAGAGATCCCATGTTCTATCAGGGAATTCCTACAACTGATAAATACTGTTCAGTGAAGGGGATGGATAAAAATTCAGTAGAACTCCTATATACAAATAACAAATGGACTAAGGAAGAAATCAGGAAAACAACATCCTTCACAATAGCCACAGATAATATAAAATATCTTGGTGTAACTCTAAGCAAGTGAGTGAAAGACCTGTATGACAAGAACTTCAAGTCCCTGAAGAAAGAAATTGAAGAAGACATCAAAATATGGAAAGATCTCCCAGGATCATTGATCTGTAGGATTAACATAGTAAAAATGACCATCTTACCAAAGAAAGTCTACAGATTCAATGCAATCCCCATCAAAATTCCAACACAGTTCTTTATAGACCCTGACAGAGCAATTCTCAACTTCATATGGAAAAACAAAAACCCAGTATAGCTAAAATGATCCTGAACAATAAAAGAACTTCCATAGGTATCAACATCCTTGATTCCAAGCTGTACTACAGAGTAACAGTAAATGCAAACCACATGGCGTTGGCATAAAAACAGACAGGTTGATCAACACAATCAAAAACCACAGATGTAAAGTCACATATCTATGGACACCTGATTTTTGATAAGAAGCCAGAAATATACAATGGAAAAATAAATCATCTTCAACAAATGGTACTGCTCTAACTGGACATCACCATATAGAAGACTGCAAATCTGTCACCCTGCATAAAACTCCAGGCCAAATGAATCAAAGACTTCAACATAAAACCAGATACAGTAAACCTGATAGAAAAGAAAGTATGGAACAGCCTTGAATGCATTGGCTATATTTTCAAGAAACTGAAAAGGCTTTTGTAAGGCAAAGGACACTGTCAATTGGACAAAACAGCAACTTACAGAATGGGGAAAGATTTTCATCAACTCCACATCCGGCGAAGGGCTAACATCCAAAATATATAAAGACCTAAGATACCACCCATCAGAAAACCAAATGACCAAATTAAAAAATGGTGTATAGATCTAAACAGAGATTCTCACAGAGGAATCACAAATGGCCAAGAAACACCTAAATAAATGTTCATAGCACTAAGTGCCTATATAAAAAAAATTAGAAATGTTCAACATCTTTAGCCATCAGGAAAATACAAATCAAAATAACTCCAAGATTCCACCTCACACAAGTTGGAATGGTTAAGATCTAAAGCATAAATGACAGCTCATGCTGGCAAGAATGTGAAGCAAGGGGAACACTCCTCCTTTGCTGGTGGGAGTGCAAACTTGTACGACCACTTTGGAAATCAACACTCAGGCTGCTCAGAAAATTGGGAATCAATCTACCTCAAGACCCAGCTATACTACTCTTGAGAATATACTCAAAGCATGCCCCATTCAACTATGTTCATAGCAGCTTTATTCAGCATAGACACAAACTGGAAACAAACTAAATGTCCCTCAACTGAAAAATGGATAAAGAAAATGTGATACATTTACACAACGGAGTATTGTAGCTGTTTAAAAAGTTGTCTGATGAAATTTGAAGACATATGGATAGATCTAGAAAAAATTCATCCAAAGTGAGGTGACCCAAACCCAGAAAGACAAATATGGTATGTACTCACTTGTAAGTGAATATTAGGTTTAAAGTAGAGGATAATCATCCACAGACCCAGAGAGGCTAATTAACAAGGAGGGCTCAAGGGAAGACACAAGGATTCCCTGGGAAGGAGAAATAGAATAGATTCTGTGGGTGAATTGAGGGTGGGTGAGGACAGGAAGATGAGGGATCAGATGCTGTGGGGTTGGAAGGAGATAGCACTGGAAGTGGCTACTGGAATTGGGAACCAGTTCGGGTGGAAACTCCCTGGAATCTGTGAGAGTGACCCTAGTGATGACTCCTAGTAATAGGGGATATGGAGCCAAACCGGCCATCTTCTCTAACCAACCAATGTAGAGGGAGTGCCAATCCAGCCACAAAACCTGTGACCTACAATTCGCCCTACCTGCAAGATTTGCTGGGGTAAATGTGGCACAGAAATTATGGGATTGACCAACTAAAGACTAGTCCAAGTTGAGACTCATGCCACAAGAAGGAATCCACCACAAGAGGGAGCCCATGCCTAACATTGACTGAAGGGCCAGGAACCAAATTGCCCAGAGAACTAGGATAGAACCAAAGGAGAAAGGGGGAGATGGTGGTCAGTGAAATGATCCCTGATTACTCTGCTATACTTGTAGACCAGAGTGTAGCATAATCGTTGTTTGAAAGGCTTCAACCTGCAACTGATGGGAACAGAAGCAGAGACCCACAACTGACATTAGGCAAACCTCAGTGTGTCCCGTGGAAGAGGGGAAGGAAGGATTGTAGGAGCTAGAAGGGTCAAAGACACCACAAGAAAGCCCACAGAATCAACTAAGCAGGCTTCATAGGGGCTCAGAGAGACTGAGCCAACCATTAGGGAACCTGTATAGGTCTGACCTAGGTCCTCTGCTCTGCATATATGTTATGTTTGTGTAGCATGGTGTTCTTGTGGGATCCCTAACAGTGGGAGTCAGGGGGGGGCTATCTGTGACTATTTTGTCTGCTTTGTGGACCCTTTTCCTCCTACTGGATTGACTTTTGCAGCCTTGATATGAAGGTATGTGCCTAGTCTCATTTTAAATTTTTACACCACGATTGGTTGGTATCTCTGGGAAGCCTGCCATTTTTTTTTTAAAAGAAACAGAGGAGGAGTGGATGTGGAGTAGAGGGGAAGTTGAAGGGAGGGAGGGAAAACTGTGGTCAGGATATAATAAAATATGAAAGAAAATATGAAAAAAGAAAAGAGAACAAATATATGAAAAAAGAAAAATGTTATAAAAAATAGAGTCACAGAAGACAATGGTTCTTGACCTCATAAAAATACAAAGTTTCTTTAAGGCAAAGGACACCATCAAAAGGACAAATCGGCAACCAACAAATTGGGAAAAGATCTTCACCAACCCTACATCAGATAGAGGGCTAATATCCAATATATACAAAGAACTCAAGAAGTTAGACCCCAGAAAGTCAATTAACCCTATTAAAAAATGGGGTACAGAGCTAAACAAAGAATTTTCACCCGAAGAACTTCGGATAGCTGAGAACCATCTTAAAAAAATGCTCAACTTCATTAGTCATTAGGGAAATGCAAATCAAAACAACCCTGAAATTTCACCTTACACCAGTCAGAATGGCTAAGATTAAAAATTCAGGAGATAGCAGATGTTGGCAAGGATGTGGAGAAAGAGGAACACTCCTCCACTGCTGGTGGGGTTGCAAGATGGTACAACCACTCTGGAAATCATTCTGGCGGTTCCTCCGAAAACTGGGCACCTCACTTCCGGAGGACCCTGCTATACCACTCCTGGGTATATACCCAGAGGATTCCCCAGCAGGCAATAAGGATACATGCTCCACTATGTTCATAGCAGCCCTATTTATAATAGCCAGAAGCTGGATAGAACCCAGGTATCCCTCAACAGAAAAATGGATGCAAAAAATGTGGTATATATACACAATGGAGTACTATTCAGCCATTAGAAACAATGAATTCATGAAATTCTTAGACAAATGGATGGATCTGGAGAACATCATACTAAGTGAGGTAACCCAGTCTCAAAAGACCAATCATGGTATGCACTCACTAATAAGTGGATATTAGCCTAGAAACTTGGAATACCCAAAACATAATCCACACATCAAATGATGTCCAAGAGGAATGGAGGAGTGGCCCCTGGTTCTGGAAAGGTTCAGTGCAGCAGTATAGGGCAAAATCAGAACAGGAAAGTGGGAAGGGGTGGATGGGGGAATAGGGGGGGAGGGAAGAGGGCTTATGGGACTTTGGGGAAATGGGGGGGGCAGAAAAGGGGAAATCATTTGAAATGTAAATAAATATAAATATATCGAAAAAGAAAATCTATATTATGGCTTTCCTACATCAATGCTTTTCTGTAGGATTGTATCTTATTTTTTATTCTCATTTTACCCTACAGGTCCTTTGTGTCTCTATTACAGCTTCCCCTTAAGTGTTTTTATGGGATTTTGAGTGTGCGGATGAGTGGTCTGGATCTGTATCTGTTTCTTGAGTGGGCTCTTTTCCTTGCATTTGTTTGTTTTATACTATTCTGCCATTTTTGTTTTTGTTTTATCTTATTACATTTTATTTTAATTTATTTTGTTATGATCCCTTAGAAACCTCTTTGCTTTCTAATGAAGAGACAGAGAAGGAATGGATCTAGGTGGGAGGGGAGGGGAGGGGAGAAGGAACTGAATGTAGTAAAGGAAACTAATCAAGATATAAGAGAACGGAGTCTGTTTTCATATATCATTGGCCTGCACTGCATTGTTTTGTCTTCATCCTATAGTCTGTCCTCCTCATGATCTGATCTATTGTCGAAGCATCTTCCTGAGCTATTTATTTGACTCACGGACAGTTTCAGGTCCTATATCATTTGTTTAGCTTTTTCCAGTATTTCTATTTCTTTCTTGAATTTTATTTTCATGTTCCAGGTTTTCTTTTTTTACTGTATTTGGGTTTTTTTTTTATTTCCTTGCAATTCACTCACATTATTTGTATACTCTTTGAATCTGTGCAGGTGCTTACTTACGCCCTCTTTGAATGAACAGAACATGCTTAGAACTGTTCTTTTAGGTTATCTGTCTGGAATTCTGTCCAAGTCACTATGTTGCCGGACATTATTATGAGACTGATAATTTCTGGGAGGGGTATTTTGGCTTGTCTTTTCATGTTACTTGTGGTTTTGCATTACAACTTATTCATCTAAAATAGGTTTGTTTAGTATTTCTGCGACTCACAGATGGGAAACCTGGGCTTATTTTAGCTCGTTTAGGAGGATACAGGACCTGGACTCATGAGACAGTCACTGAGGGTCCCACATCCTTTAAACTAGCCAGTCACAGTACACTGGTTTGTCTGAGTTATACACCAGTCTAATTTCTTTAGGCTAACATTTAGTGAAAACATTTGCTTGGAAGTAAATGAGGGTTTTTGTTGTTGTTGTTTTTAACTTTTTTTTAAAAAAATTTATTTTTTATTCAATATATTATTTATTTACATTTCAAATGATTTCCCCTTTCCTTGATTCCCCCCACCCCTCAAGTCCCATAAGCCCTCTTTACCTCCCCCTCTTCCCCCATGCACCCCTTCCCACTTCCTTGTTCCGGTATTCCCCTACACTGCTGCACTGAGTCTTTCCAGAACCAGGGTCCACTCCTTCCTTCTTCTTGGACATCATTTGATATGTGGATTATGTCTTGGGTATTCCACGCTTCTAGGCTAATATCCACTTATTAGTGAGTGCATACCATGATTGATCTTTTGAGTCTGGATTACCTCACTTAGGATGATGTTCTCCAGCTCCATCCATTTGTCTAAGAATTTCATGAATTCATTGTTTCTAATGACTGAATAGTACCCCCATTGTGTATATATACCACATTTTTTTTGTATCCATTCCTCCATTAAGGGACATCTGGGTTCTTTCCAGCTTCTGGCTATTATAAATAGGGCTGCTATGAACATAGTGGAGCATGTGTCCTTATTGCATGCCAGGGAATCCTCTGGGTATATGCCCAGGAGTGGTATACCAGGTTCCTCTGGGAGTGTCGTGCTCAGTTTTCTGAGGAACCACCAGACTGATTTCCAGAGTGGTTTTACCAGCTTGCAATCCCACCAGCAGTGGAGGAGTGTTCCTCTTTCTTCACATCCTCGCCAACACCTGTTGTCTCCTGAGTTTTTAATCTTAGCCATTCTGACTGCTGTGAGGTGAGATCTCAAGGTTGTTTTGATTTGCATTTCCCTAATGACTAATGATGTTGAACATTTATTAAGGTGTTTCTCAGCCATCTGAAGTTCTTCAAGTGAAAATTCTTTGTTTAGCTCTGTACCCCCATTTTTAATAGGGTTATTTGGTTTTCTGGGGTCTAACTTCTTGATTTCTTTGCATGTATTAGATATTAGCCCTCTGTTGGATGTAGGGTTAGTAAAGATCTTTTCCTAATTTTTTTGATTGCTGTTTTGCCCTTTTGATGGTGTCCTTTGCCTTACAGAAACTTTGTAATTTTATGAGGTCCCATTTGTCAATTCTTGATCTTAGAGAAGTTCAGGAACTTTCCCCCTGTGCCCATGTCCTCAAGGGTCTTCCCCAGTTTCTTTTCTAATAGTTTCAGTGTGTCTAGCTTTATGTGGAGGTCCTTGATCCACTTGGAGTTGAACTTAGTACAAGGAGATAATCATGGATCAATTCGTATTCTTCTGCATGCTGACCTCCAGTTGAACCAGCACCATTTGTTGAAAAGGCTATCTTTTTTCCACTGGATGTTTTTGGCTCCTTTGTCGAAGATCAAGTGACCATAGGTGTGTGGGTTCATTTCTGGGTCTTCAATCCTATTCCATTGATCCATCTGCCTGTCACTGTACCAATACCATGCAGTTTTTAACACTATTGCTCTGTAGTATTGCTTGAGGTCCTGGATACTGATTCCCCCAGAAGTTCTTTTACTGTTGAGAATAGTTTTAGCTATCCTGGTTTTTTTGTTATTCCAATGAATTTGAGAATTTCTCTAGAGCAATTAGACAACATAAGGAGGTCAAAGGGATACAGATTGGAAAGGAAGAAGTCAAACTATCACTATTTGCAGATGATATGAGAATATACTTAAGTGACCCAAAAAACTCCACCAGAGAACTCCTACAGCTAGCTGATAAACAACTTCAGCAAAGTGGCTGGTTATAAAATCAACTCAAGCAAATCAGTAGCCTTCCTATACTCAAAGGATAAGCAAGCTGAGAAAGAAATTAGGGAAATGACACCCTTCACAATAGCCACAAACAGCATAAAGTATCTTAGTGTGACTCTAACCAAACAAGTGAAAGGTATGTATGACAAGACCTTAAGGTGTCTAAAGAAGGAAATTGAAGAAGATCTTAGAAAATGGAAAAATCTTCCATGCTCGTGGATTGGCAGGATTAATATAGTTAAAATGGCCATCTTGCCAAAAACAATATACAGATTCAACGCAATACGCATCAAAATCCCAACTCAGTTCTTCATAGAGGTAGAATAATGTTATATTTAACTTGCATAAATTCTCAAACATTATAATTATTTCATTATTGTCTTCTCTGCCATATTCATGGAAGAACAAGCAGAAACATACACTTTGTTTTATAGCATTTTAAGTCTTTGTTTATTTGGATCAACACTGCTTTGTGATAAATTAATAAGAGTTTACTAGTTGATTGGTTACATAGGCATGCTTTAAAATTAGGACCTTTATTTTCAATGTAGTGGTTTAGGTACTATGTTGTTTGAGTGCTTTGTTTCATACTAATTTATCTTCTTTGTGCAACATACTTGGTCTAATTTAACTTTAAATTCCAAATTTATTTCTTCTTGTTGTAAAATAATATGATTGTGTTTCCTATAAGTCTAAATATAGCCCTGTAGCCCTATGATCACATCTTCTCTGCTGTAGATATGTCACTGATATTATACTCCCTCTAATTCTTGTAATGTTTTATTTTTTATTTTTAATGTTTGGATTTATCAATTTGTTATTTTTAATATTATTTACAGTGCTAAAAACTGAATACAAAGCTTCACAACCACAGGGAGGCAAGCAATCCACTGGATAGCCACAATTTTAGCCCTTGAGATTCTTTGGAGATGGCAATAATATGTCCTATTAGCAATGGTACATGCTTCAACCTGTAATTTCCCCTGCCATTATGACTTTCTTCTTAGGAGTTTCCTTTTTTTGGAGGTGGGTTTACTGCAAATGCATGCTCTGGGCTAAAACACTTTAAGTTTTGCTCTTCTTCCCAGATGTATGCCAGACTGTAAATTCTATATGCCTCTTTCCCCGTTCCTAATGAAATGTAAATAAATATATCAATAAATTAAAAAAAAGAAAGTTGAATAATGTCTTCCCCAAATTATGCATTCTAGTCTGCAGAATGTATCTATATGTTTACTTTCATGCTATATGGAACTTTTAAATGTGATCAAGGATTTTGACTAAGGATATCATGGATATTGGGTAAGGCTCAGTGTAACTGCAAAATGTAAGTAGAAGATTCAGAGTTTTAGAAAGATGGGAGCCTGATATGGAAGTCAGACAGAAGAGAAAATATTGTTTTGTTGGCTTGGAAAATAGAGCAAGCCACCATAAGCAAGGAATAAAACAAGCTTTAGATGGTACATCCAAGAAACAGCTTCTCTTTCAAGCCAGAATTATAAGACATACATTAACATTTTACTCATCAAGTTTCCGGTAATTTGCAAAACCAAATTTATATATATATAAATATATATAATATATATATATTACTGGAAGGTGAACTGCTGCTGTATGTAGTAAGTACTTAAAATGTTTAGATTGCTTTGTTGTTTTATTATTTTAAATTAATTAATTGTATTTTACATTCAGCACAAGGTTCACAGGAATGTTTCATTATGCTAAAACTGTATCAAATGATATAAAGCTTGTATTTTTATTTCTTTCTCTTCTCTCATACAGTACATTCCAACTGCAGTTTCCTTTTCCTCCACTGTGTCCATCCTGCCCACTTTCCCTCTCTGCCAGATCCTCTCCTCCTCCATTTCCCTTCAGAAAAAAACAGGTCTCCCAGGGCTATCAACTGAACATGACGTAACAAGTTACAATAAAACTAGGCACAAAACCTCATATCAAGATTGGATGAAGCAACCCATTAGGAGCATGCAAGAGTCAGAGATACCCCCTCCTGTCCCACTGTTAGGACCCCCCCCCACACACAAGAACACCAAGATATACAATCATATATGAAGAGGACCTGGTGCAGACCCATACAGATTCTGTGATTGTTGCTTCAGTCTCTGTAAGCCCTGCTTAGTTGGTTCTGTGGGACATGTTCTCCTGGTGTCCTCAGCGCCTCTAGCTCCTACAATCCTTCTCCTCCTCTTCTTTGGGATTCCCTGAGCTTCACCTAAAGTTTGGATGTGAGTCTCTGCATCTGTTCCCATTGCTTGCTGGATGGAGCCTCTCTGGTGATTATGCTGTAAACCTTGTACTTTAAAAAGCATTAGTTTTTTGTTTTTTGTTTTTTGTTTTTTACAGAACACTGAGGTTGTTTTCAAAAATATTCCTAAAAAATGTGATTGGGATAACACACCATGGAAAGTTTGTCATGTAACATCCTCAGGCATGGTTTCATTTTAATTATTTGCATATGTTTTCCTCTTTTTCCTAATGAGGAACTTGAAGAGATTTGATGTAGGTTAGGGATTAAGCCTTTTGGATAGTGCTCCAGACTGACTTAATCATGGTTTGTGTTACTGCACAGTGAGTCCATCAGAGTGTCTTAACAATAAAGCTCACAACTTTCATAGTTGCTGCATTGTTCCCACATTTGTGTGCTGCTTCCCTGATGTGTCTTCATAAAGAGAGACTATAGACATCATCATAACAGTTTCCTGTGAAAAACACTACCAGGATTCCCCATGCTATCCTCCATCCCCAAATGCCTATTTTGTTTATGAATACTTGTCGGGCCTGTAGTGTACTGGCATTATTCTTAATCACACTGCCTTGGACTTAAAGGAATGATATCCTAGCAATGGCCAATCAGGATCCCCTCTGCTCTTATACTCCTGTGTATATTTGAATAAGGTCTAAGTACTTGGAAGAAACCTGGGAAAATAAAACACCATGTGGCCTTACATGTTTAAAGTAGATGTGTCATGAAAACAATAGCCACCATACTGTACAGTCCTGGAAGCACAGGAGAGTCTGGTGGAAAGGAGTAGCCCTGTTTTATGAACTTGACAATAATCCCCCAGGTTTCCTTCCTGCTTAGATGACAGACAAGAGAGTGTTTCCTGGTGAGTAGAAATGTAGTTGTTAGGTATTCTTGTGGCATTCTTGGAATGCTACTGATTCTTCTGAGTAAAGTGTCTTTTTAATTGGATAACTCATTAAGAATGGAAGAACACTGAGAAACCTACTAGAAAATGGTTAGATAGCTTTAGCTAGGTTGTTTGTAATACAGATGCTGAAGACAAGCAGTGAGGGCTTAGAATCAAGGGAGGATCACAGAAATAAAGAATTTACATCACTATTTTTATTTTTTTTTGAAACTGGATCTGTGTAGCTAGGGCTGGACTTGACTTTGATATAGCTCTATTGGTTACTGTTGTCAACTTGACAGAGGCTGTAATCACTTGGAAGATGGATGCCATAGAGGATTATTTTGATTGAATTAATTGAGGTGGGAAGATCTTCATGCTGTGAGCGGTGCCATCCCTTGGTTGGGCTCCTGGACTGGTGAAGTTATAGAAAGGGAGTTGAACAGTAGGATGCATTCATTGGTCCTTTTCTCTGCTTCCTGACTATGGGTGCAATATGACCCAATGCTTCAGTTTCTGCCACATTGACTTCCATGCCATGATGGGCTATACCCTTGATCTGTGATCTAGAATAAACCTTTTGTCAAGTTGTCTTTGTGGTGGTATATTATCACAGGAAGATGAAAATAAACTAATGCAGAAGTTGGTAATGAGAGGTGGGGCTATTGTTATCTGGTCCATAGGCATTTGAAACTAGTTTTAGGAAGGATATGGAAACTATAGAACTTTGGGATAGAAAAACCCTTGAATTCCTGAAGCACAACTCAATAATATTGAAAGATGGTGATGCTTGAAGAAATGCTGACAGTAGAGGCCAGGCTCATGAGGTTTTAGAGGTTGTCCTAGTAACTTACTACATCCTAGAGTCATCTGAGAAGGTGATCTCAGTTGAGGGATAGTCCAGATTGGCCTGTGGGGATGTCTGTGATATTATCTTGATTGAGAATTTATATAGGGGGGCAGCCCACTATGGGTAGCATCATTCCCTGGACAGGTGATCCTGGGCTGTATAAGCATAATCCATCAAGCAATCCAGTAAACACAATTTCTTTGTGGTTTGTTTCAAGTACTTGTTTGAGTTCCTGCCCTGACTTCCCTCAATGATGGGCTGTGATGTGGATGTGTAAGTCAAATGAATCATTTCCTGCCCTATGCTGCTTTTTGTCTGTGTTTTATCACAGCAACAGAAAGAAAACTAGGACAGAGGAAAATGATTCTTATCAGGAAATAGGTTAGGGGCCATCCATGTGATATTTTAACCATTAATAAGGCTTCTTTCTACCCAAGTCCTTAGAATCTGAGTGAAGTTGAATTCAAAGATACTGAACTAATTTATCCCATAGAGGAAATTTCAAAACAATAGAATGCTCAATTTGGTGCTGAGAAAGCAGCTGTAGTTGTTAAAGAGATCAATAGCCTGAAGGTAAACCTGTGTTGCACTGGGACAAAGGAAAGGTGACCTGGTGACAAAATGACTCACAAGACACTCCAAAGGAAAAGAAGAAGAAGCAATGCTTCCCAAACTATTCCATTAAAAGAAAGCAGAGAATGTTACCAAACCCTTTTTATAAAGCCAGTTTTGTGTTGATGTCAAAACTAAACAACAATAAGACAAAAATAGAAAATTACAGACTAAGTTCCCTGAATAACATAGATGAAAACAGTTCTCAACAACATACTTGTAAACTAAATCCAGGAACACATCAAAAGGATCATTCATTATGATTAATTTAGCACTATTTCATACATGTAGGGATGGTTGATATGCACATCAAAAATGTCGCACATCATGTAAATGAACTCAAGGATAAAAATCATAAGGCCATCTGAGTAGACAGAAAAGGATTTTGACAAAATAAAATATTCCTTCATGATAAAATTACTGAAGAGAATAGGAATGGAAAGAATATATACCAACATAACAAAGTCAAAGTGGGACAAACTTACAGACATTATATAAACCATTTCTACAAAATCCAGGGACAAAAAGGATGTCCACATTCCTCACTTCTTACAGGAAGTCTTAGCAGGAACAATCATAAGAGAAACTAATAAAGAGAATACAAATAAGAAAGTGAAGTCAAAAGTATCACTATTTGAACATGATATTCTATACATAAGAGATACCAAAGTCTCCACTAGAAAATCTTTAGAGCTAATAAACCCTGCCAGCAATTAGCAGGATACAGAATTAGCAGACAAAAATCACTAGCTTCCCTTTATACTGGTAACAAACAGGATGAAGAAGAAAGCAGGGGAAACTACTTTCATAAACATCAAACAAAATTACTTGGGAATAAATCTAATCAAGCAAGTGAGAGAGATCTACAGTGAAAACTTTAAAACACTCAAGAGAAGAGAGAATCTTTCATGCTCATGTCAGAAGAATCAATAATGAAGAAACAGATGCCTTATCAAAAGTAATCTCAGATGCAGTAAGTCCCCAACTAATCCTAAACCCATTTATCATAGAAATGTAAAAGGACTATGAGCCTAGCCTTTAACAGCTAAGCCATCTGGAACTGGAGATAGCCTGTGGAGGCTCCCAGACACCAGGGAAAAGAGAGGCTCCCAGGACCCAACGGGGATGACTTTAGTCAAAATGCAAGTGACAGAGAAACTGTGGAGACCACCTCCAGTAGGTAAACACAGCCCTGGATTGAGGAATGGGGCCACCCACCCATCTCAAAGTTTTTAGCCCAGAAACATTCCTGTCCAAAGAAAGAATGGGGACAAAAATTGAGATTAAAGGAAGGGCCATCCTGGGACTGCCCCACCTGGGGATCCATCCTGTCTGCAGACACCAAACCTCAACACTGTTACCATTGCCAATAGGCGCTCGCTGACAGGAACCTGGTTGTGACTGCTTCTGGGAGGTTCTGCTAGCAACTGACCAATGCAGATGTGGATGCTTGGAGCCAACCATCAGACAGAGCTCAAGAACCCCAGTGGAGGAGCTGGTGGAGGAGCGGAGGGGGATTGCAACTCCATAGGAAGAACAACATTGGCTGGCTGGACCACCTAGTGCTCCCAGGGACTAGACACCAACCAAGGAGTGTACAAGGAGGGATTCATGGCTCCAGCTACAAATGTAGCAGAGGATGGCCTTGTCAATGGGAGGGGAGGCCCTTGATCCTGTGGAGGTTTGACGCCCCAGTGTAGGGGGGGAGTGGGGGGGCTGGAGCAGTGGGACAGGGGAGGGTGAGTAGGTGCGGCAGCACCCTCATAGAGGCAAGGGGAGGGGAGAGAGAAAGTAGATGTGGGATGGGGGGTTTGTTTCCCAGGGTAACCGGGAAGTGGGCAATCATTTGAAATGTAAATAAATGGAAAGAAGAAAAAAAAGAAGAAAAAGTAGAAAAAAATCAATAAATATTTTTAAAAAAGAAATATAAAAGGGAATCTTAAAATTCATTTGGAAGATCTCAGGTAGTTAGTGCAATACTAAACAAAATTCAATGAATAAAGTAAAATGACATACTTGATTTCAAAGTATATTATAGAACAACATAGTAACAAAACAGGATGATATTGAAAAAGGAAAAAACTGATATGTAGATCAATCGGATACATACACAAAATTGATATAAAGCCATGAATCTCCAGCTACTTCATTTTCCACACAAATGCCAGAAACAATCACTGAGAAAAGACAGTGTATTTGAAAGTGGTTCTTTTTGAAGGTTTGGTAAAACTTACAGTAAAGCATCCTGGATCTGGACGTTTTTAGTTAGAAAGCATTTTAATTACTGATTTAATCTCACTATTACAGGTCTGTTTCAATTATTTCATCTTGGTTTAGTTTTGATAGGTCATATGAGTCTAGAAGTTCACACATTTCTTTTAGATTTTCCTGTTTAGGAGAGTATTGTGTCTCTAATGATTTTCAGGATTTTACCAATATTTGTCATAATAACTCCTTTTAATCTCAAATTTTACTCATTTTGATCTTTTATGTGTTTCTTTTAGTTTTGCTAAGGATTCTTTTTATCTTGTTTGTCTTTTCAGAGAACTAATGCCTTGTTTCATTGATTCTTTGCAATTTTTTATGGAAAGTTCTTTAATTTCTGTCCTGATCTTAGTTATTTCTTTCATTCAACTTATTTGGGGTTTGATTTGTTCTTGGTTTTCCAAAGTCCTAAGGCATATCTTCAAGTTATTTATTCAAGGTCACTATGATTTTTTTTAATGTTAGCACTGATAACATCCTTCTTAGACTGGCTTCATTGTCTCCTATAGCTTCAAGATTGTCTTTAAATTCATGCCGTATGAGAAGGAATTGACCTTCTTTATCATTTTTGTATTCATTTTTATTTGAAGTCTAGTTTGTCTTATACTAGTATGGTCCCATCTGCTGTTTCCATTTAGTTGGAATATGTTTTCCTGTCGTTTTACCCTGAGGCAGTATCTGTCTCTTATGCTGAACTATGCTTTTGGGAGGAAGTAGGTCGTCTGATTGCATTTCTTATTCCAGTGTGAGTCTCTAAACTATGAATGTTCAATGTTATTAATAAGATTGATTAATTTCCGTCATTTTGCTGATGCTGTAAGTAGTTGGTCTTTTCCTTATCTTCATTTGCTTAATTGCTCTTCTAACACTCTTTATTTTTTACCTGTAGCCTCATAGATGTGTTTCTTTTGATGTCCAGTCTGAAGAATTACTTTCCCTGTCTTCTGTAAGTCTAGCTTAGTGGTAATAAATTCCTTGAGGGTAATTTTGTCATGAAATGTTTTTCTTTCCCCCCTCAATAATTATAGATATTAAGTACATATTTTATTAGTTCTTTGATAATTTCATACATCTTTTGAATATATTATCCCTCCCTCCTCCAACCCTTTCCAGATCTATCCCCGTTTCCATCCCAATCAAATTGTGTCTTTGCCACTATCAAGGCCAATTTTCACTGTTCAAATACTCCTGAGTGTGTGACCTTGCACTGGAATACTATAGATTTATCAGGGACTCCTGGAGAAAGCTTACCCTCCCTCTCCCAGCATCTAGCAAGTGCTAATATCTCCTCTGATTGAGGTAGAACTTTGTGGCCACCTCCCCTCTGGGCTGGAATTTGGTCTGGGTTGGGCTTGCATGGGTAAGTACATGCTGTCACAAATTCTGTGAGTTCACATGCAAGGCTGCATTGCTGTATCCAGAAACCACTATTCTCCGTGTTGTCATATAATGCCTCTGGTCTTTATGCTCTTTCTGTCTCCTTTTCAGCAATGATCTCTGAGCCTTTCGGAGGAAAAGGCTCATGTTCCATCTATGGCTAAAAATTCTACAACCTCTTATCTTCTACACATTGGCCAGTGTGGGTTTCTGTGTTGATCATCACCTCCTGCAACATGAAGTTTCTCTGATCAGGCTTATAAGACACCTTAATCCAATGATTAATCAGATAAATTCCTGATAGCATTAGGAGTTAATTTAATATTACATCTATTTAATAAAGTAACAGTAGTAGGTTCTCTTCTAGGGTCTGTGTTGTATTTAGTCATACATTCTTAGCCCAGTAACTATGCCGGGTAGAGGTTCCATCTTGTGGAGCGGACCCTAAACCAAATCAGAGAGTGGTTGATTAGTCCTAAGACTTTTGTACTATGATTATACCAGTGGACACATCTTGCCCAGCCAGCCATTGCTGTAGCTCACAGGACTCACATCTAGGTAAAACTGATGATTACTTTTCTCCTCCAGCCCAGGGTATAGCAACTTCTTGCATTATGCAAGCTAGCCAGGAGGGGTGAAGTTTCCAGTTTTTGTATGAGTTTGATTTATTCGTGTTCTATGACTCGGATGTGCAGTGTCTGTAGCAATAGAATATTAATATCTATTCAATATATACAAAGAACTCAAGAAGTTAGACTCCAGAGAACCAAATAACCCTATTAAAAAATGGGGAACAGAGCCAGGCAGTAGTGGCGCACACCTGCAATCCCAGCACTTGGGAGGCAGAGGCAGGCAGATTTCTGAGTTCGAGGCCAGCCTGGTCTACAGAGTGAGTTCCAGGACAGCCAGGGCTATACAGAGAAACCCTGTCTTGGAAAAAAAATTTAAAAAAAAACCCAAAATGGGGAACAGAGGTAAACAGAATTCTCCACTGAGGGAACTTGAAGGGCTGAAAAGCACCTAAAGAAATGTTCAACATCCTTAGTCATCAGGGAAATGCAAATCAAAACAACCCTGAGATTCTACCTCATACCAGTCCGAATGGCTAAGATCAAAAACTCAGGTGACAGCAGATGCTGTCAAGGATGCAGAGAAAGAAGAACACTCCTCCACTGTTGGTGGGATTGCAATCTGGTAAAACCATTCTGGAAATCAGTCTGGAGGTTCCTCAGAAAATTGGACACAGTACTACCTGAGAACCCAGGTATACCACTCCTGGGCATATACCCAAAAAATGCTCCAGTGTATAACAAGGACACATGCTCCACTATGTTCATAGCAGCCTTATTTATAACAGCCAGAAACTGGAAAGAATCCAGATGTCCCTCAATGGAGGAATGGATACAGAAAATGTGGTACATTTACACAATGGAATACTGCTCAGTTATTAAAAACAATGACTTCATAAAATTCTTAGGCAAATGGATAGAACTAGAAAATATCATCCTGAGTGAGGTGACCCAATCACAAAAGAACACACAAGGTATGTACTCACTGATAAGTGGATATTAGCCCAGAACCTCAGAATACCCAAGATACAATTCACAGTCCACATGAAGTTCAAGAAGGAAGAACAAAAGTGTGGGTGCTTTGCTCCTTGTTAGAAAGGGGAACAAAATACTCACGGGAGCAAATATGGTGACAAAATGCAGAGCAGAGACTGAAGGAAAGGCCATCCAGAGACTGCCCCACCTGGGGATCCATCCCATATACAGTCACCAAACCCAGACACTATTGTGGATGCCAACAAGAGCTTGAAGACAGGAGCCTGATATAGCTGTCTCCTGCGAGACTCTGCCAGTACCTGACAAATACAGAAGTGGATGCTCTTAGCCAACCATTGGACTGAGCACAAGGTCCTCAATAGAAGAGTTAAAGGACCCAGGAGCTGAAGTAGTTTGCAGCCCCATAGAAGGAACAACAATATGAACCAACCAGTACCCCCAGAGTTCCCAGGGATTAAACCACCAACCAAAGAATATACATGGAGGGACCCATGGCTCCAGATGCATATATAGCAGATGTCCTTTTTGGACATCACAGGGAAGAGAGGGCCTTGGTCCTGAGAAGTCTCAATGCCCCAGTCAGTATAGGGGAATGCCAGGACAGGGAATCAGGAGTGGGTGGGTTGGTGAACAGGGGCAGGGGAGAACGGGGTAGGGTGTTTTTGGAGGGGGAAACCAGGAAAGGGGATAACATTTGAAATGCAAATAAAGAAAATATCTAATAAAAAAAGCCTTGCTGAAAGGAACCTGATATAGCTGTCTCCTGAGAGCCCTGCCAGATCCTTATACATACAAAGGCAGATGCTCGCAGTCAACCATTGGACTGAACGTGGGGTCCCCAACGAGTCAGAGAAGGGACTGAAGAAGCTGAAGCAGTTTAAAACCCCATAAGAAGAACAACAATACCAACCAACCAGACCGCCCCCCCCCCAGAGCTCCCAGGGACTAAATCATCAACCAAGCTATACACATGGCTCCAGCTGCATTTGTAGCAGAGGATGGCCCTGTCAGGCATCAATGGGAGGAGAGGTCCTTGGTCCTAAGAAGGCTCAATAGATGCCCCATTGCAGAGGAATTGAGGGCAGGGAGGCGGGAGTGGGGTGGTGGAGGAAGACCCTCATCACAGTAGGGAGAGGTAGGATAGGAGAGGGGATTTCCGGGAGAGGGGAAAAGTGGGTAAGGGGATAACACTTGAAATGTAAATAAATTAAAATAAAAATATAAAAAAACAAATATTAATATCAAGTGTTGGAGGGCAACAAAGAACATCGAAAATAGTCTTCAGTGTTTGGGGATCTTTGGTACTATAGAGGCCAACAACTCCAAAAAAGAAGTCACATACTGCTGGGAATGGACTTCTTATTTGTTAGTCTCTGGTCTCTAGTAAGGTCATTGTCAGTCTGTTATAGAATAACTACATTTTAACTCTTTTCATGCATTCTGCAAGTATATTTTAGAAAGCTTCTACAGTAGAATCTTTACCTAAGGCATTTTACAAAAGTCTTTAGTATCATTTATCCCTCACAATCTCCCTCTCCTGCTCTGCATTGCCCTCCTCCATTCCAATGCACGTCTTCCGGCTCCATAATTCCCTTTTAAGCCTTTAAAGCAGTTCGTTCTAGCGCTCCTCCCTTGAAAGCCCCTCTTCACAGCCCTTGTAGTTTCCTGACCTCTATGTGAATTCCAAATAAAGCATACAGAAAGATTCAAAGCTAACATATACAAATAAAAGAAGAGATGTGATGTACTGTCTGCCCAGGCCTGTGTTACCTTACTCAGAATGACTGTTTCCAGCTCCATCTATTTCCCTACCACTTTCCTTTTTTTTTCTTTTGTTCTTTTGTTTTATTTTGAGACATGGTTTTACTGTTCTGCCTGGTCTGGAACTCACTACATAGACCAGGCTGTTCTCAAACTCATAGAGATCCACTTGCCTCTGTCTCCCGAGTGCTGGGGTTGTAGGTACGCACAGCCATTTCCAGCAATTTCATTTTTCATAATAGCTGAATCATATCCATTCTGTAAATATATCACACTTTCATTATCCATGTCTCATTGAGCCAAGCAGAAGTGAGGCTGAACAAGCAGCAAGTATCTCTGTAGTAGGATCTGGAGTCCTTCGGATAGGATGCCGAGTGGTATAGCTGGGTCATATAGACAGATCTAGCCCTGCCTTTTAGAGAACTGCCACACTGATTTCCATCACACCTTCACCAGTTTTCTCCCCTACCAGCAGAGAATAAATGCTCCTCTTCCTCTACATCCATGCCAGCCTTTAAAATTATTTGTTTTCCAGATCTTAATCATTCTGACTAAGGTAAGATGAAATCCCAAAGCAGTTTTAATTTGCATTTCCCTGATGATGTTGAATGTTCTGTTAAAGCAATGGTTTTCAACCTGCAGATTGAGGCCACTTTGGGGATTGAATGAGCCTTTTACAGGGGTTTCCTAAGACCATCAGAAAACACAGGCATTTACATTATGACTCATAACAGTAGCAAAATTACTGTTATGAAGTCACAACAAAGATAATTTCTGGTCGTGACAACATGAGAAAATGTATTAAAGGATCACAGCATTAGGAAGGTTGAAACCCCTGTATTAAAGTCTTTTGGCCATTTGTATTTCATCTTTTGAAAAAAAATCTCTGAATAGTTCTATGCTCTATTTATAATGTTGTTTATTTATTCAAGTACATTTTTAAAATTCTTTATAGTTGTAGATGCTAACCTTTTGTCGAATGTATAGTTGCTTTGGATTTTTCCATTCTGTATACTTCCTCTTTGCTTGAGTGATGGTGTCTTCTGCTGTCCAGAAACATTAAGTTTCATGAGGTTCCATTTATTCAATGTTGGCTTTAATGGCTGCACTGTCAGGGTACTGTTCAGAAAGTCCTTTCCTGTACCAATGAGAAAATAGGTGTATAGGTTGATATATCTCAATATAATTAAGACAATTACATAATCCCACTGCCAACATTCTTCTAAAAAGAGAGAAACTCAAAGCATTTCTGCTAGAATCAGGAAGAATAGAAGGATGTCAACTGTGCTGTTCGTGTTCAACATAGCACTTGAAGTCTTCCTAGAGCAATGAGACAAGTGAAGGAGATAAACGGGATACAAGAAGGAAAAGAAGAAATGAAGGTATATTTATTTGCAGAACATATAATTCTATACAGAAAAGACCCAGATAACTCCAGCAGACATCATCTGGTGGGTGATTAACATCCCCAGATTAGTAGCTTTCCTATATACAAATGACAAACACATTGAGAGAGAATCAAGGTAACACTGCTGTTCACAATAACCTCAATTTTTTCTAGGAATAAATCTAACCAAGGAAGTGAGAGACTTATACAATGAACACTTTGAATTGACATAAATACCAGAAGATGAAAAGACCTCTCATGCTCAGGCATTGGTAAGATAAATATTGTGAAGATGCCCATCCTACCAAAAGCAGTCTATGTATTCAATGAAATACATATAATCCCTAGTATGAAAATGAACTGATGTGCTATGTAACAAGTACTTAAAATGTTCAGACAGCTTTGTTGTTTCTCCAGGCAACCATCTTAAGAATCTGTTATTTCCTGAAACCTTTTCAGGTCCAGAGAGCAAGCTCAGGTTTTCAAGTGTCTCTTAGTCATCTTTCCAGCACTTCAGATTTCTTTTTTTTTTTAATTTGTTATTTAATCTTTTTTTCTACACTCCAGATTTTATCCCCCTTCCGGTCCACCCTCTCACTGTTCCACATCCCACGCCTCCTCCCCACTGTCTCCATGACAATGTGCCCACTCCAGCTCCTCACCCCACCAGACCTCCCCACTCCCTGGGGCCTCCAGTCTCTTGAGGGTTAGGTGTATCTTCTCTGACCAAACACAGACCCGGCAGTCCTCTACTATATATGTGTTGGGGGCCTCATATCAGCTGGTGTGTGCTGCCTGCTTGGTGATCCAGTGTCTGAGAGATCTCAGGAGTCCAGATTAGTTGAGGACTGCTGGTCCTCCTACAGGGTCACCCTCCTCCTCAGCTTCTTCTAGCTTTCCCCTAATTCAACAACAGGGGTCAGCAGCTTCTATCTATTGGGTGGGTGTAAATATCTGCATCTGACTCTTTCAGCTGCTTGTTGGGTCTTTCAGAGGGCAGTCATGCTAGGTCCCTTTTTGTGAGCCTCAGTAATAGTGTCAGGCCTTGGGACCTCCCCTTGAGCTGGATCCCACTTTGGGCCTGTTTTTGGACCTTTTCCTCAGGCTCCTCTCCATTTCCATCCCTGTAGATCTTTCAGACAGGAACAATTATGGGTCAGAGTTATGGCTGTGGGATAGCAATCCACTCCCTGTCTTCCTGCTGGAGGTGGGCTCTACAAGTTCCCTGTCCCCACTGTCAGGCATTTCATCCAAGGTCCCTCCCTTTGAGTCCTAAGTGTCTCTCACCTCCCAGGTCTCTGGTGCATTCTGCAGGGTCCCCTCACCTCCCACCTCCCACCTCCCACCTCCCAAGGTGCCTGTTTCCATTCTTTCTGCTGGTCCTCAGGCCTTCAGTCCTTTTCCTCCACCAAAATCTGATCATGTTTCCTTCTTTCCCATTATCTCTATGCTAGAAAATGTTGTTAGTTAGGTTGAAACTTTTTACTTTTTAATCTGGTGAGAAGTTTTAACCAGATTCCCAAGCCCCCTTTGTCTTCACATGTCCCCATAATTTTCTATCCTGCCTCAAATGCTATCTTTCAAGACCACTATACATACACACACACACACACACACACACACACACACACACATATATGAAGTTAAGCCACTTGGGTTGACAATTATCCCCGGAAGACCATAAACTGACAAAAACCCTAGTATTATGCAGAAATGAGCATCATGGATAGCCAGTTCTCAATGACTATATATACATTACATCTATTGCATCTATGGCTGTGGGAACATAACAGAAGAGGGGACAGGAAGATTGCAAGCGCCAAAATCCCAAGAAGACTCCTGTGAAACAGTCTCTGGTAGAAATGGCTGCATAAACAAGACTGAAATAATGGTAATATCAGTGGGTATGTTAATTTGGAAGGGGGATACATTTTTATGTAGTCCCACCCTAAACAAAGATCTACAGGCAACTAAACACTGCTAGGAGAAGGAGAATTAGCCTCTTCCAGGGATAAGCCTCCTTATTGGCTACCTAGTGCAGAGCGGTCAGCCTTGAAGGTATGTGCACAGCAGCAACAAAAATGGATTCAGGAAGCTGTGTGTGTGTGTGTGTGTGTGTGTGTGTGCATATGTCCATACATGTATTTATGTATGTAACAATGGTACTCAAACAACATAGACTTAATTTGAGAGTAAAGATGGGGCATAGGAGCAGTTTGAGAGAGGAACAAGATTGGAGAAACTTATATAATTCTATTTCAATTAAAAACATGGGTTTAAGAGGAGAAGGAAGTGTAATGAATGCCTCTCTTACAACTTAGGAAACCATGTGCAAAGGATAGGTTGTTACAGGCTAACAAAAAGGAGAGAAGGGGCAGTCAACAGGACTTTGCTTATGTTTCATATCCAGGCACATCAAAGGGAAGGCTATTTCCTCCTAGGAACATTTTTCCTTCTCACAGGAGTTTCTAATCCTTCATTCTGAGTATGTTGTAGTATGGACTTCCCACAGGAGCAGCCGCAAGCTTGATGACTTAAAAGCACTTTATATTCATGGGTCCAGTTTATTAAGCTATCAAATATTTTATTTGTATTAAGTTTTGTGAGACAGGGAGTCACTCCTGAACCTTGATGTCCAGGGTTTTGTACTGTAGTCAGCCATGGGTTAGACTGGGGACCTATCACTTTAAGACCAGATCCTTGGCTTAGGAAAGTCAAGCCCCTCTGCTCTGGCCCCTGAGACAAAGAATTGACAAGCCTGTTATTCTGACAGAAAGGCAATCCCAGATACTAGTCCTCAGGAATTTGTATGCAAATAGTTTTCCTTATCTTTGTCCCTTTCTATCTTGTAGCTATGGCAGAAAGCTTGTAAACATGTGCTCTCTGCATCTGTTTCCATCAGCTGCTGGGTGAAGTCACTCAGATGACTGCTATGCTAGCCTCCTGTCTGCAAGTATAGCAGAATATTATTAATAGTGTCAGGGGTGGCCTCAGTCTCATGGCATGAAAGGGAGAGGGACATAGGAGGAGGGGAGGAGAGAGGGAAAGACTGGGAGGACAGGAGGGAGGGGAAGCTCTGATCGGGATGTAAAGTAAATTAATTAATTAATTAATTAATTAAGGCAGAAAAAAGTGATCTTGCTGATCTCTGCCTGCTCAGCAGCATGAGTTATGACTCCCCATCTTTTAGAGATAAGTTAGAAAAGGGATTTCCTTTTCTCCATTATGTGATTTTGTGTGCTTTCTTTCTTTCTTTCTTTCTTTCTTTCTTTCTTTCTTTCTTTCTTTCTTTCTTTCTTTCTTTCTCTTTCTTTTTCTCTCTCTCTTTCTTTCTTTCTTTCTTTCTTTCTTTCTTTCTTTCTTTCTTTCTTTCTTTCCTTCTCTTTCTTCTCTGCCATGCTTTCCACAGTGCCCACTTCTCTAACTCCTTATGATACACTCACTGTCGGTCATAATGCTCTCCCCCACATCCAGGCCACTGGATTGCTATTGCACTCTGACTTTCTGCATTGCTTCACATGGTGACTTTTGTCTAGATCACCCTGAAGCCTTCAGGCCATGACTCAGAGCCCAGCCAGGCCAGCCAAGGTGATAAATATGCCTGTTTCCTAGAGTCACTTTTCCCAATGATAATTTTCTTTACCTCTTGTAGAAAGAATATCTTGTGTATTGTATGGCTCCTTCACCTGTCAATTTAAAAACCTATGACCTTTGAAAATGGTAGAAATTCTTAGGCAAATGGTTGGAACTGGAAAATATCATCCCAAGTGAGGTAACCCAATCACAAAAGAACACACATGGAATGCAGCCACTGATAAGTGGATATTAGCCCAGAAGCTCTGAATACCCAAGACACAACTCACATATCAAATCATTCCCAAGAAGAAGGAAGGAGAGGCCCCTGGTCCTGGAAAGGCTTGATCCAGCATTGGAGGGGATTGCCAGGACAGAGAAGTGGGAGGGGGGTTGACTGGGGAACAGGAGGAGAGAAGAGGGCTTATGGGACTTATGGGAAAGGGGGGAACCAGGAAAGGGGAAATCATTTGGAATGTAATCAAAGAATATAGAAAATAAATAAATAAATAAATAAATAAATAAATAAAATGGTAGAATAGAAGGTGGGATATTCAGGAGGCAGAAAGAATTCTGGGATAGAGCAAGGCGCAGGAGATTGGCCCAGGAAGATGTGAGGAGACACAAGGTACCTGAGCACAGGTAAGCAGTCACGTGGCAGGATGGAGGTTAAACTAAATGGGTTATTTTAGTTAAGTTCTAGTCAGAGAAGAGCCTAAGTATTTATAAATATATTTTACAAATATATACAAATATATTTTACATATCAAGGTATTTGTAAATATATTTTGAGTCTGTTCTGGGAACATGGGGTTGAGAGGAAGAACCAGACTTACACCTCCTTCTTCCCATTCTCTCCCTCACATTGGGAGCTGCACACTCTGGGATCAATCAATCCATTCCAATGCAGTCAACACCAAAAATGCTCAAATTTTCTCACCAGAAAATAGACCTTCACCCTATCCTTTGTCCTTCTCGATGGTTAAATGTAATCATGTTACATGTGTTTTTAGTGTGTTGTCATGTACTGCCA
Source organism: Apodemus sylvaticus (assembly GCF_947179515.1). Classification (NCBI taxonomy): domain Eukaryota; kingdom Metazoa; phylum Chordata; class Mammalia; order Rodentia; family Muridae; genus Apodemus; species Apodemus sylvaticus. The sequence continues at coordinate 9,099 of NW_026263084.1, read as the reverse complement.
AACTTGTAATGTTGAGGGAGTGGGAATGAGACAGATCTCTTGATAAGCAGACAGAGAAGGGAGCCATATCTAGGTAAAAAAGATGGTGAACTTCCAAGATGGCAGCTTCTTACTCACTGTCCTAACACACAGACAAGCAGAAAGGCCTGAGTTGGAAGCAACAAACAAATTGTTATCTACTTGTGGAGAGATTGTTGGGTCTGCTTGGCAGGAATCTGATATTGGGCCAGGACGAGGAAGTGGGCTTCAGGCAGGAAGTTGATATTGGGCCATGACAGGAATCTAATTTTAGGCTAGAACTGGCAAGTAAGTTCAGGGAGGAATCTGATTTTAGGCTAGAACAAAGAAGTAGACTTCACACATGAACATGAGCCCAGATATCTTGGTTACCCTGAGAAACAGTGATCACAGGAGTAATCACAGGACTTTGTTTACGGCCTTTCATGTTCCTTGACTATTTGTGTTTATTGTCTTGCTTGTTCCTTAACCTAGAACTGACCGTTTTACTTGCATGTAATTAAAATGGCATAAAAGCAGATTGGGAAAAAAATAAACCCGCCCCAGCCTCAGAACTGGCTGGGGTCATACTACAATGTTGTTTAATTGTCTTTTTTCTTATTAATCCTCACTCCTGCTTTGGAGAACCTGTTGACTGACTGAGCTGGCTTGGCCACCTACTTCACTTTCTCAATTCCTTCCCCTTCCTCTACACCCCAATCTCTAGGAAAAAAATTAATTTTTAGGGCTTTATCATAGGACAAAACTCAATATGGAATTCTATTTATTATTGGCACGAAATTTCATTTTCTTTTTCCAACTAAAGGTTGCTTTTTAAAGATGAATTTTTATACTTTTATTTTTATGTTGATATAATTACATTTCTCCCTTCCCTTTCCTCTATCCAAACCCTCTCATAATCCTAGAACACTGAGCAAAAGAGGCCTAAGAGAGTAACAGCACAGCAATAAAATAACAGAAATAAAAAGTACTGTTTAACAATAATTCTCAACATTAGTAGTCTCATTCCCTCAATGAAAAGACATAGAGTAATAAGGTGGTTTAGAAAACAGGATCTATCTTTTTGTTGGCTCCAGGAAACAAGTCTTTCTATCACTGATTAAACACAACCTAAAACTAAACTGGTGGGGAAGATACTCAAGGAAATGCAACTAAGAAACAAGAAGTCCTAATTATCCCAATATCTGAAAGAACAGAACTCAGATGAAAACTAGTTAGAGGAAATAAAGAGGGGATTTATAATCATCAAAGAAAATAATCCACCCACAGGATATTACAATCCTAAACATATGTGCACCAAACACAGAGGTACCCGAGTTCATAAATGAAACATTATTCAATCTAAAACCACAGACTGGCCTGAGCACCACACTATTGGGTGATTTCAATACTATACTCTCACCAACAGACAGGGCATCTGGAAAAAACTAAACACAGTTCTTGAGTTAAATAACAGCATAAACCAAAGAGATTTAGTGTTTGTAGAACATTCTGTTCCAAATATAAAGAATATACCTTTTTTTTTCCTCTGTAGCTGATAAAACTTTCTTCAAAATTGACTACATATTAGAACACAAAACAAGATTCAACAAATATAGGGAAATAGCCTGTTTCCTATCTGATCACAAAGGAATAAAGCTACGTATCAACAGCAGCTGGCAAAAAGTCCACAAATCTATGAAAACTAAACAACACACTATCAGGTTAAAATGGAGTGAAAAAAGAAATCAAGAAGAATTTGATTTGAATTCCTAGCCTTAAATAAAAAGATGAACACAATATATCAAAAAACCTGGGGCACATGTAAGCAGTTCTAAGAGGAAAATTTATAGCATTAAATGCCCACATAGAAAACTGAAGAAATTTTGTATTAATAACTTAATGATACACTTGAAAGTTTTAGAAAAACAAGAACATACAACATCCAAAAGGAGGAAATGGGAAGAAACAAACTCAGGGTGGAAATTAGTGAAATAAAAACAAACACTGGGCAGTGGTGGCACACGCCTGTAATCGAGCACTCTGGGAGGCAGAGGCAGGCGGATTTCTGAGTTCGAGGCCAGCCTGGTCTACAGAGTGAGTTCCAGGACAGTCAGGGCTATACAGAGAAACCCTGTCTCGAAAAACCAAACCAAAAAAAAAAAAAAATTACTGAAGAAAGATGGTTCTTTGAAAAAATTACAAGACAGACAAAACTTTAGACCAATTAAGCATAGCAAAGAGAGAGGATACAAACTAGTGAAATAGTCTTATGAAATAACAAGTATGAGAGAGTAGCAGACATAACTGGGGTGTCAGGCCTACAGTGCCAGACTGGGAATACTGAGGCATCCGGCTTTGTAGACTGAGCATCTACTGGTGCATAGTTTCTCCAATGTGAATATAGCTATTGTTGGACAATCCAGACCATATCATATAAGCCAATCAAACAAATCCCCTAGTAATACATATTCGTTCTGTTCACTTCCGATCCTCTTGAGAGCCCTAATACAGCTCTTTTGTCATGAGTCACCTGCTAACAAAAACAAGCCCTGTCTGTATGTGCTCTTGGACTATTATGTAAGCTCTTACAGCCTGAAAATATCCTTTCTTAAGCTAATCACAATCTTCAAGACTAAAACATACAAAAATAAGATTTTGGGGGTTTTGGTTAGTCTCACATGCACAGATTATTACATAAATTTATTTATAAAACAGTCCCTGGCTATCAACTAATACAGAGACCTAACCTCCTGTATTAACATTTAACCTTTTTGTAAGCCACACCCAGGAACTATGAGACACCTGATGACTATAATTTACCAGGTTCCCAGTGTGTTTGTTTCCAATAGCCTGTGGCAAACATTGCCCCTTTAAGAATCTCTTTAGCATGTGCTTTTTCTGAGGCACAAGGTCATTCTGCCTGGGAAAAAAGAATCCCCAAGGATAAAGCTGTTGTATCAATTGGGCTTATTCTCTTGCCTGCAATCTTTTCTCTGGGTCTCAGGATTGTTTCCATTTTGTCCTTGTTTCAAATTCCCAAAATCAAAAGTTAACTTACAGTGTTTGTTTAATGTTACACTTCCCTTCTCATTTCTGACCTTAGATTTTTTTTAAATATAGTAAATTTACCATTTTTTAAAGTCTTCTCTCCCCCTATCCCACACAGCAGTCCTTTGGATTCTAAAGCTGTCTGGCTCTGGGCACAGACATCTCCCATGAGGGTTTAGGAAGGTGCCATAATTCTGTAAAGGCCCAGAGCCTACCAGACTTCGAGCCCCAAATGAGCTCACCAAGAGCCTTGAGGGAGCTAAAGGAAGCAAGCAGGGAGGGAAGCCAAGGTGCTTCAGTGAAGGGAGGGATATTAAAGGAACGATTCAGTCTCCCAGAGTCTCCTTGGGATGTACCAAGTCCTGAGGAAGACTCCTGGGAGAGTGGAAACACTGAGAAATCCCTAGGCCCAGCAGCCCACATTTTAGATGGCAACTTTGAGGAGATGTTTGATGTCAGGGTTGGTTCTGATGGTTTGGAAAGTGCAGCTGTAACAATGGAAGGCCTCCCCTTCTGGCCCTATGAGAAACTTCAAAGTTCCAGGCAACATGCAAGTGCCGCCACAAGATGAGCTTTGTTGTGAGAGAGAATGGGTCATCAGAAGGGGAGAGCAGCTTGCCTTTCAGATAGGCAAAGACAGCATGCTCGTTCTGTGCATTGACATCACACTTTTAGGTGAGATTGAAGGTGGGCTGGTACCCAACCCCAGGGCAGACATACATAAGGGTGTTCAGGATCTCATTCTCACAGTTCTTCTGATGTCCAAATTGGTTGTTAAGGAAGTTGAGAACCACCAGGCACCTGGGAAAGCTACATTGCATTCATTGAGCTGGTTGAAGTCCAGGGTAGTTGTTTCTCAGAGTAATACCACACTCTCTCTCAATCAGCACTGTCCTGCCTCGGAATGTATGAAAATCTATCTTCACCCCATTCACTCTGATGGCAGTGAGATTGTAGATTTGCGTTGTAAGCCTTAGTGAAATGCAATCAAGTCTTATTTCAGACCCTGTGAAACATGCTAAGTATTTTGCTTTTGTCTTATACCCTTTTGAAAATTATCCTTTATTTTAGGACAAAAGTGCCACCTAAATATCTTTTTTTTTAATCTGAAAGAATTTTCTTTTTTATCTTTTTTATCTTTTTGTTACACAAAATGTGTTCTTATGGTATATCCTTCTGTTACTGGCTCCTTTTTATTTGATTTCCTCTTAATATTAGGAGACACAACATATACAAAATTTTAAATTAATTTATTTATTTACATCAAATGCTGTCCCTTCCAGTCCTCACAGAATCTAGCAATCCCCCACCCCTTCTACTCTGAGAGGGTGGGCCCCCTGGGTATCTCCCAATCCTGGCACATCAACTCTTTGCCATGGTAGGCCCATCCTCCCTCACTGAGGCTGGATAAGAAGGCCCTGTGGGGAAAAGCCTGATACCACAGTCAGGCTACAGTTTTAGGGAGAGCTCTGCTCCAGTCAACATAAACAATTTTACCTACTTACTAAAAGTGAATTTAATTTGAATTACATTTGTGAAATAGCACAACCTACAGTTACTTGTCCATGCATTTTTTTAAAAGTATCATGTTCTTGTTCTTGTCAGATTTAAGCAGACTCTATTTCCATTTGGATTTTTAAAATTTATTTAATTACTTTACATCCTGATCGAAGCTCCTCCTCCCTCCTTTCCTCCTAGTCCCTCCCTCTCATCTTCCCTATCTCCATCCCCCCTTTCTCCTCAGAGAAGGAGAGGCCTCCCATGGATATCAGTCTACCTTGGCATATAAAGTCACAGTAGGACTAGGTGCATCTTCTTCTATTGAGCCTAGACAAGGCAGCCTAGTTAGGGCAAAGGAGTCCAAAGGCAACCAAGAGAGTCAAAGACAGCCACTGCTCCAGTTTGTTAGAGGTACCACATAAAGTCCAAGCTGTACATCTGTTACATATGTATAGGGGTCTAAGTCTGTTCCATGCATGCTCTTTGGTTAGTGATTGAGTCTCTGTGAGCCCTTTTGGTTCCAGGTTAGTTGATTTTGTAAGTTTTCTTGTTGTGTCCTTGACCCCTCTGGCTCCTTCAATCCTTCCTCTCCCTTTCCCACTATATTCCTCATGCTCTGCCTAATGTTTGGCTGTGGGTCTCTGCATCTGTTTCAGTCAGCTGCTGCTGAAGCCTCTCATATGACAGTTATGCTAGACTCCTGTCTGCAAATATAGGAGAATGTCATTAATAGTGTCAAGAGACTCTCTGAAGTTGGGCCAGGCATTGGTTGGCCTTTCCCTCTCTTTCTGCTCCATCTCTACCCCTGCACATCTTGTAGGCAGGACAAATTGCGGGCTGAAGGTTTTGTGACTGGGTTGGTGTCCCCTTCCCTCCATTGGAAGTCTTGCCTGGTAACAGTGGGTGACTTATTTCAGGTTCCATTGCTTCCATTGCTAAAAGTCTTAGCGAAGGTCACCCAAATAGTTTCCTGGGAGTTTCCCTTGTCCTAGATTTGTAGTTTGTCCCAGAGATGCCCATTTAAATCTTTCAAAGGGCTCTTTCACATATTCTTCTTCTCACAAGTATCTGGGAGCTACTGAATGTTACATTTTATCAAAAGCTGTCCAGGATGACGGAGCTTTCAGTGACCTTGGAGAGTGAACTATCTCATAAGCAAGAAAAAACAGGACAGACAGTGAACAAACAGCTACAAATCCTTATTTATTAACCATATTATCGTAGTTTGGGATACAAAAGGCATTTGTGTAACTGAAGAACTGAGCAAAATAGCAAGTGGCTATGTTTTCTGGAGGACCAAGAAAAAAGAAAAAGAATCCAGTGTTGCATGCTGGATAGGAGATTCAGGGTTGGGTACAGGAATGGTATTAGAGCTTAATTTTATTGGCTAAAAGTTTTTACATATAACTTAAATTATCTAATGACATTGTTTATACAATGTCAAGTTAACTTTTTTCATAAATTTAAAATAATTTGTTAATAATGTTTACATATTGGGGCTGGAGATGTGGCTCCACAGTAAAGAGCACTCAAGGTTCTTCTAGAGGACCTGGGTTTAATTCTTAACACCTACATAGTGGCTTGAAACTGTAACACCAGTTCCAGGGGTTTCAATACTCTTGTCTAACTTCCACAGACACTGCATGCCCATAGTTTACATGATGCATGCATACAAACATACATGCAAAGAAAATATTCATACACATAAAACAATTTTGTTTTCAAAATCAAATAGTTATATCTTTAAAAGGAATTGGAACTAACCATACGAATAGTCTACTTAATAGGCCAATTTGATTTAATCCCTTTTCAGGGATTTATAATGTAAACTTTTCACACAACATTTATTTAAAGGTGGATAACAAATATGTTAAATCATAGACATAGACTAACAGCTGGCCATCAGTCAAAATTGCACATGAACAAATACATGAAAAAACTACATTGAACACAGGTAATATGATCAGAGTATGTTTGCATCTTTATATTTTTAAGCTGTAATACAGGTCTAGTGAAAGGAAAAGGATCACCAACCTTGACCTGAAGAGGCAATATCATACACAAAGTCTGGTGCTAGCATGTGACTTCAATCCATGTGACTCCTCTGGTAAAAGTGGGCTATGAAGTTTGGTATGCAAGCTGTGTCAAAGGAATCAGCCAGTCTGAGTTAGTAGGAGATGTTGTCATGGAAGAGGCTAACTTTTCATTGTGTTTTGAATGCTCAGTATAGTGTTCCAAAGCATGTATGGATGAATCTGATTCATGGAATGAGTTACTGAATGATTAACAAAGGTTAACACACCCTTGTATTTTTAACACATATTGCTACTATAAGCCAAAGTATTTAAACTACCTTAGGATCCTGTTCTTCCAGCAACAGAATCTTTGAAAAATAATTATACCTCATGTAATTTTTAGTTTGTTTGTTTCTTCATATGCAGTATGAATAATGGTGTAGGATCCTATATGGTTTTTCTAAGAACAAACTCTGTACCAATAGTATAGTGCTTAGCACTTGAGTGGGTATATAAGTACATGAAATGAATAAAATATTATAATTAACCTTTTATGTGGAATTTATCATTTTTACCAGGATCTGGCTTTTTCAAAAGACTATCTTATCACTACCATAATTTTAACATGACTCTTGTCCCTGTGTTTTGGCTGATGTTGAGTAAGATTTAGCTTCAGACTAAAATACTCTTTATACTTACTACATATAAAAGATTTTTCCCTACTATAGACTCACTGATGTCAAATAAAGTTGAAATACTGTTGACACCATACTCATCATTTTACATACATAATGGGTCTTGCCTTTATGAATCCTCTGATGATGGATAAAATTCGCTCTCTAATTGAAAGCTTATTCATTACAGGCACAGTGTTTTTCTCCATTATGAATTTGCAGATGATGAGCAAGGATTGATTTCTGTTTGAAGAATTTCATGCAGTCATTGCAAAAGATTATCCAATGATTAATATAATTTGATCTAGATAAAAGCATTATTATATTGATTACATTTAAAGGATCTGTTTACGTCTATGAACTTTCTGGTGTTCTATTAAGATAAATGTTTCCAGAAGCCCTTTCCCATATTCATTACTGTGCAGTTTATCTACACTCTGAATTCCCTCATGCTTAGTAAATTCGGATCTCGGTGTGAATGCTTTTACTCATGCATTAGAAAGAGTGGATATTTTTCCACAACAAAGTCTCACATGGTTAAAAAAAAAAAAAAAGAGTCCCAAGTTTATTCTGATGCCTTTCCCATGACCAATACACTCATTGTGTTTCTGAGCATCATGAAGTTTTGTATTCTTGTAAAAGCTTGGCCACTAACTATAATTTCTACTACATGGGAAAATCTCTTCTCTGAAATTTCTTAGGCTGAAAGAAAATTTGAAGGTTTCTCACATTTTTATAGTGATAATGAACCAATAAATTCTTGAGAGTGTAGTCATTGGATATCAAGTATGACTAGTATCATGCTTGAAGATGTCATTGTGTCCATTATATTTATAGTTCTACTAATTCTAAATACTCTGAGAAATCTGCTTTGACTGTTGACAAAATTTGCCTTTCAGTCATTGATCATACATACAAAACTTCCCATCAGAAAAATTTCAATGTCTCACAAATCTTGAAACATTTGCAAACCTCTCTCTAGTCGCATAAATTATACCATATGTTCTTTCTCCTAAGGAATTTGTGCATATAAAAAGCACTTAGCTGAGCCTTTTCTTAGTCATTGTGCTCAAACTTTGTTCTTAGTAGCATTGTTCTTATAGGTGGTGTGATGGCTAATCTTGCTTGTCTACTTGACTACATCTGGAATCAGCTAAAACCCAATCTGCTGGGCACTCTTGGGATTTTTCGGACTATTTGAAGTGGGAAGACACACCCTAAATCTGAATCATGCCTTCTGGTGGTAGCCCCCATAAAACTTCATGGACAAAGACTGCTTTTCCCTCTATTTGCCCTTTTGCTGGCAAGTTCATCTATCTTGTTGATGCAGCTGGTATTAAAATCTAACCTATTCAGGATTTTGTCCTAGATTGAAAAGCAGCATCTCTCTGGGAATCCTTCAGAAGTACCAGCTTGGGACTATAGAGGTATTAAGCTTCATGGGTTAAACAACTACTGGATCTAAGTCTTTCTATCATGAGACAGCTATTGCTGAACTACCCAGACACATCCTTTAAACAGAATTAATAAGTCCTCTTTTCATAAGTATACTCATTCTCAGGTCTTAACCTTTAGAGAACACTGAGTAATACACATAGTAATATTGTGCATTGCAACAGATTTCTGAAGAAAAGAGATGTATTAGAATCCTTTTCCCTGTCAATTTTTTTATAGTCCCTCTTTTTAAGTATGTTATTTATTATCTGCCATGTCTTCTACACAGACAAGATTCTGACCAGCTTTTCTTGAGCCTTGGAACCATCAATAGCTATACCAGTGACTGAAAATTTGTCTAAATTAATCTCCAGCTATACCACTCTCGGGCATATACCCAAATGACTCTACATCTTACTAAAGAGACA